>NW_027466474.1:19060000-19317500 GCF_050575085.1 Anarhichas minor
GTTTCACACCTGAAAGAAAGCAGCCGACTCTGATGCCGCGGTCTCAGCTGTATTATTATTATTATTATTATTATTATTATTGTTGTTATTATCAGTGGCGGCTGGTGGAAAATGTTCTAGGTAGGGCTGTGCCACATCCAATCAATTTCAGCAAACATCCCAGTATGATTTAATGCAAAAAAAATGAAGGTATCAAACACGCATTACTACTTTGCAGTTAAATATTTAACCTTTATTCCAACATGAAAAAAGCAGTAAATAACACTTTGACAAACACGTCAGGACATCTTATTTGTGTCACCCTCACAGGCAATTCAGTATAATATAATAATATATATATATATCATATAATAATTTTCTGTATAATATAATAATATATATATCATATAATAATATAATAATATATATATCATATAATAATATTCACTATAATATAAAACATACACACATTATTTTATTTGTTGTGGCTCAAGGTGGGGCGGCGCCCTATAGCGCCCTCTATTGACCAGCCGCCACTGGTTATTATTATTATTAGTAGTAGTAGCAGGTGAAAGTTGCCTGAAGGTAAACATTAAATAAACTAATAACACATGAATACTGCTGTATTTATGGCATTTACATTGATGTTGGTCAATGTGTATTTTTTCACATTCAGAGGTTAAATCAACAGATTATATGCTGCAAATATCTGTATTCATTAATAAGAGTGTGTTTACTACTGAAGGAAACTACTTCCCGGCATCATGATGATTGGCAGTTGTTAAATGAATTGATCGGGCCGTGTAATTGTTGGACTGTCTGCTCTGATGAGTGGAGCCACCAACGTGCCCTGATGACGTCATGGTGGAAGTGGACTCCAGAGGCTCAGCTCAGGCCGCCTAGAGACCACGGTAATGTCCTGAATGGTCACTTTACTTTGGTGCAACTACAACTTGTATTCTGTGTTGACATGCATTGTCGCTCGCTTTCCCTCCGCTGTGTATTTAGATTTAGGTTGTAGGTAACAGCGGTAATGGCGGATCCTTAAAGTTGCGATATGTTTAAAATAAGAGCTCTGTTGTGTGTTTATTGTATGCCTAATGTTTTAATCTAAACTCCTGATTCAAGAAAATCCAAATTCATGCTTTTGTGGTAAGAATTTTTTACTGTAAAAGCAAAACAAATATAAGTTGTTAGGTTTCTTAGCGGACTATGGTTTGGGGATTTCCCAGCATACAATACAACGACATATTTCGTGGCTGAATTATTGTTAAACGATACAACAATTCACATCAAGGACATTAAAATGTACATAAATAAATCCAGTTGTTGATGTTGTTGTTGTTGACTCATGTTTCATACAGTATGTTGGTTGTTTCCCTTCATAGTGCAGCAGATTAGTGAAACAATCTTTCACTTGGTGATTCAAGCATCAAATTTGGCACAAATTATCTTCAAGACCTATATTTTCAAAAAAGCCCGGTATCCACGATGGAAAAACAATATGGCCGCCATTTTCCAAGATGACCGCCAGCAAATGCCATTATATGCGATTTTTGACCTGGATTGGGATTGGATAATCCAATGTTGATGATCTTGGCATCAAAATATGGGGTTCTGAGTACGAGAAATCCAATTCTGCACTTAGTAAATCCAAATTGTCAACAATTGTTGAGATATAAGCCAATTAATTACAGAAATAGTGTTGATCGGTGCTGAATTTGACCCGATATCTGATTGTGCCATAAAACAAAACAAAAAAATGCTAAATCCTTGATTGAGATATATATAACATGGTCTTGGGAATGCATACTGCAATGGTGATATCACACATCACAAACTATAAGAAATGTTACAAATGATGGCGGCCTCAATTCAATCAGTGCTTGGCGCTAGGATTGATCTGTATACAAATCCAAATAAAATCAATGTGTGGAAGTGGATGTACAGTTGAATGTCAGGATTACGAATTGTTCTCATCGCATTTGCAGGCACACAGATGTGTGCACTTGAGGCCAAAGCGATAGCATTTGCATCTTCCACGACATTCAGTCTTGCACCCACATTTTGTCAGTTGTTGACAGCTCTGAGCAATTGGCGGAAGTGTCGTCCACACTACTTGCCAAATTTCACCTTCTTTGCGCCATCCCCAGTTGGCAGGGCTCTCTGTATGCATTTGACATGCAGTTGCTTGGCCCCAGATACAGGCAGGTTGGTAAGTAGCACGCTTCACGTGCTGCGCAAGGGATGACCTTGTAGGTGGAATGGCATCATAGGACCTCTGCTTCCGAGCAAATAGGTCAAGTCTTGCCTCATCACAACCCCATCAGCAGTGCTGTTCTTGTCGTACATTGTTATGACAAACTTCTCAATCACGCTGAAATGTGCATCATCTGTAACTGGTGGGTATTGACTGAGGGAAGACATGAGACACTACAGGGCACACTTCCCAGGTTTGCCATGCAGTCGTTTTGCCTTTACCACGAAAGGCTGATACGACATCACAGCCAGTGAAGATGTGAAAGAAAAGGATGCCACAGGATTTTCCAGGGCCTATATGCTCCATCATGTCATGAACAGGTAACCACCTGATGGACTGACCTTGACCAAATTCAATCCACAGTTGTTCTAAGCCCGCATCCTGGAGAGTCTCAAAAACACTGACTGCAAGAACAAGTATGTCGGTAACACAGGCCTTGATCAATACAGATTTGATCTGTTGCGTGTAGGGCATGCAGGAAGATTCTGCTGTCAGCCTCTTCATGGTTGCAAGGACTTAAGCCTTCCAGACTGTCGGGTTTGTTACAAAGAATATGTTCCCCTTTGGTCACAATCACAACATTTTCCAGACACAATGTCACGATTTTGTCGGCCAGAAACTCAAAAAGCTCAGTCTTGTTGTCATTATCTCGCAGAAAGCTTCTCCAATTAGGTAGTACTTTTGTTTTGTCTGTCACTCTGCATCTACCTCCTCTGCCTCATTTTGACCTTGTTTCAGCCTTCAGACTGGAATTCAAGTAGACATCAAACACGATGTCTGTCCTGCTATACTTTGCTGAATAAGCCTGTATCTGCCCTATCTCTGTTGTACAGGGCTGCTAAGCAGGAGCAATGGTACTTCAACTCCTGTGCCACTACATCCCCTCCACTCAATATAGCTAGAAGTCTGCCATCATTGAGGTGCCGAGCACATTCATTGAGTCTGTCATTCAGCTGCATTGTCATGGCCTGTCTTAGCTCAGACTCAGGTTCAAACGTTTCGCACAGAAAACACTGCTGGACTTCAAGGGAAGTCCGTCGCATCTTGGGTCCCTCACAAGGGTCATTCTGATTTTCAGCTGCCCTTTTTCAAGCTTGTTGCTGAACATCAGACGACAGCTTCGGTAATATTTGGCTTTGTTCTTTCTCAGCGTTTCTTCAATACCACTTCCGACTGCCAACCAACCTGATTGGCAGTTGGTTAATTGCTTGAAAGAGTGGTACATTTGCGGCAATCATAGAATAACCATCGGTTTCAGGACTACATGCATAATTAGTTGGAGGAGATTTCAACTCTTCCTTTTTAACTGTCTGACACAGACAACATTTTGACCAGTCAGTTTTTGGCGCACAACTCAGTGGATTAGAAGTGGACATTTTTGTGTGACGGTTCGGGCCGAGGGGCTATCCTTTTACCACCCAACTGTATAAAATACCTACGCACATTCAGGTATGGGATACAACTAGGTTCAAACATCAAGATGCTCTACACCTAGCCCGATCGTTCATCCAGTGCCATTTAAGTCTGTACACCATCCGGGTAACTAAAGCCCTATTACCCTTGGCTCGGCTATCCCGCGCTGGCACATCCTGTCAATTCAGGTACGGCTATCTAACTACTACACTACAACTAACTAAACTACTAGCTGGTGTATACACAGGGCTAATTAGATAGCATTTGGGACACTAAACTATACTAGAACTACAGTTAGTAGACTACAACTACAGCAAGTACACTACTTAGCCAACACTGAACCCCATGCTGAGTCTCACAGCAATGATGTCACCAGTGTGCCCTGGTTGTGCTTTGACATCACTCTTTTATAAACAGAATGTCACCTCATATAGATCAATCAAAACATTTGAATTTGGATCAAAAAGATAACTTGGAACTTGGACTACTACTTCATCCAGCTGAAACCTAATCTCTGATCAAGGAACGACAAAAAGTGTGAATTTTGAGTAATAAATGGCCGCCATCTTGAAAAATAGCGGCCATATTGAATTTTTATTAGCACCATTGAATTTCTCGTGTCAAAATACATACATTTTGATGTCTAGATTATTGAAATAGCCATTCAAGATCTACACTGAAAAACCTTTATTCACATTTTCGGCGACGGCCATCTTGAAAAATGGCCGCCATCTTGGATTTTCAGGTGGATACCGGGCTTTTCTGAAAGAGTAGATCCTAGGCATTATTCATGCCAAATTTGGTGCTTGTATCACCAAGTGAAAGATTCTTATGGAATATTGACTTAATCTGCCGCACTATCATGTTCTGCAGTCAGACCACAGCGACAACAGCGCCCCTCACTCCATAGACCGGTCAAAGGGAGACACCTGCTGGTGAGTTTGTGAAACTGCATTGGATTTTTAAGAATGTTTTATAGACCATAGGTAATAAAGGGTCTAAAAGTTACGTTTTCATTAAAATAACAAAAGATTGTTGTGTTTGTTGCATGCCACATTTTTTTGTCTAAACTCACTATTAAAAAAAAATGGAATTCATGTTTTTCAAGGTCAAAACAAATTAGTTGTGACTCATGTTTCATGCAGTACTTTGTGTGTTTCCCTCTATGTTCTGCAGTCAGACTACAGCGCCCCTCACTCCATAGACCGGTCATAGAGCGACACCTGCTGGTGAGTTTGTGAAACTGCACCGACATTGTTTTGAATGAAAACAGGAAGCAGGAAGAAACCACATAATGTGAAAATAAAGAACAGAGTTTATTCAGTGGAATAAAAACAGTCCTGCTTGTTAAACACACACATGTGGACTCTAGAATGAGTCTGAATGAGGTGGACTACATGTCCCTCTTGTCCCCTTCAGTCCCGATCATGTGAAGCTGGTTGAGTTTAGAACACAGACTGAACATAAAGAGGTTCAGGGTTCTTCATATAAAGTCCTGAAGAGTTTATCTGCAGCAGAACAACATGATGAAGACATAAAGCTCCAGATGTGGACTCTGTGTTGTTTCCTCCTGGTTCGTCTCTCCTCCCTCACAGCTTCTGGTCTCAGGCTCGTGTCTCGTTGTGGATCCTCAGACAGTCTCCGTCCTCCGTCCTTCTGCTCCGGAGTGTCCGAGTCAGCCAGAAACCTTCAGCAGCTCCACGAGTCCTTCGTTCAGGAGCCGAGTGAAAGAGCCGGTCACGTGTTGCAGCCTGTGTGTCTCTGTGTGTCCTCCCCCCTCCCCGTCTCTCTCTCTCTCTCTGTGTGTCCTCCCCCGTCTCTCTCTCTCTCTCTCTCTGTGTCTCTGTGTGTCCTCCCCCCTCCTCCGTCTCTCTCTATCCTGCTCTCTTTGTGTCCCCCAGCTGTGGGTTAGTGTGGGTCAAAGTGCATCTGGGAGGAATGCAGGCGGAGCTGTGAGTAGATCCTTTTGTCCTCTCGCCTGCAGCTCACCAATCCTGTCCGACTGACGTCAGTGCTCGCTGAATAAATTTCCCATCGGCCTCGTGGGTACCTCAGCAGGACAGACGGGACCTGAAGTGGGTCAGACTGTTTCAGACCAGATTCTGGAGCCGGTGAATGGTTCAAGGTTCACAGCGCAGCACCCAGACCTCTTCATACTTGTGTTTTCTGCCCAGATAGAGACATTCTAACCAGGTTTTGGCTCCCTCACATGCCCCACATGCTCTGCTACCCTTAGAGAGGGTCTACCCGGGTCTGGACCTATAAGTACCTCCCAGGACCATTGGTTAGCTGTGTTATTTCGATAGCACATATACTAAAATTGGAACGATACAGAGAAGATTAGCATGGCCCCTGCGCAAGGATGACACGCAAATTCGTGAAGCGTTCCTTATTGCTGAAAATATGATTTTTTATGAATATTTTTATGATTCTTTTCATATTTGGTGTGAAACAGCGTGTGAAACAGCGCCACCATGGCCGCTGTCAGTACTGCATCAGTTGGTACTGCAGCAGCAGAGCGGAGCTCCTTCACTCTGAAGACCTGTCTGTCCTCAGACATTAAACTTTGACATTTCTGCTCTCAGACTTCACCTCGTTATTTTCTCACTTCTCGTGTTGAATGTTTTCTACAAACACGTCAGTTGTCTTTATTTGTCTCGAGGAGACTTTGTGTCCATTAAAAGTGACGTTACCGATGATTAACGTGAGGATGACGGTCCAGTGTGAGATCTCTGATTCTCCTCGTTAACTTTAAACAAACTTCTTCTCATCGGTTCAGATATTAAATCAAATATGTTGTTACGTGTAATGTTTAGTGTGAAACCGTCAGTTTAAAATCTCCCGTTGAAGCTGTGAAGAAGAGCCGAACACTGAGAGAGAAATCCGATAAACCTCTACGAAGACAGTCTGTGAGTTCTCCACAATAAACAGTCTAAACTGTGACACAATGTGTGATTATTATCACAAATGTTTGTTCTTCGGTTGATTTTGTATTCGCCCAATTCAAGAGCAGCTCCGTCTGGTTCAGAAAAGTTCTCACAGTTGATATTAATGATGAAGTTTAGTCCAGTTAAGCAGCAGTATTTGTATAATTCAACAGTTTCTGAGTGCAGTTCTGTTGCACACGCTCACTATCAGTTAGAAGTTAGATTTTAATTAGTGACGATAATGCATTAAGATAGTGGACTTCCGGTGACACTCTTCAAAGTAAAAGTATTTTTATTGGGCACAGGATTATGAGTGAGACGTAAAGAGAGGTCAGGCGAAGCAGGAACAGTGATGAAAGTCTCTTCTTCTTCTTCTTCTTCTTCTTCTTCTTCTTCTTCTTCAGATGAAGAGTCGTGTTCTTCTTCTACAGCTCCGTCAACTCCACCCAGGCACTCCGGATGCTGAGGGGCTCTCAGTGGACCAGGACCTGCTGGTCTGGTGGACCGGGACCTGGAGGTCAGAGAAGATCAGCAGAGTTCACCTGATGACACGTTCATGAACACACGTCATTAAATGATCTGTTATTGCTGCATTTTAGACCAAGTGATTACTTATGTTCAATAAAAACATTCATGTTCATTGAAAAATGTCTGAAGATTTAGAAATAAAAGAATTGATTTCTAAATCCACCTTTTATTTCTATTCATGCTTTAGTCATGGGCCACAATACGGTCATGTTTTGCACTTAACGTATCTTCATCTGGAGACTATATATCAATAACCCATTAAAAACCCTCCAGTGTGTACTGGACCTTCGTCTATGAAGTCCAGTTCATCAACAGGTATCACTGATAGTCAGTCACTATTTTAGTTTGTACTTTTATTGACACTAACAAACTCATTCGAGACATGATAGAACATTTCTGTTACATGTTTTACTGCACTTTCAACAATTATAGTAAAAGAACACAAACGGGTTATTTTCACACCAACTTGTATTTTGAAGGACGTCACCGGAAGTGTTTTCGTTGAGATTTCCGCTGACTTAATAATGTGAAAATGATCACGATCACGAGGACTGATTTATTTATTTAGTTTTACTTTGATGCTCCAAACATGCCGTTATTCTTTATCGGTGACGCCATTACTCTCTGTTAGTGACGTCATCATGTTATTGATTATATGTGATCATCCTGAATGTTCACAGTTTAGATTTAGTCCAGATCTCATCAGTCCATTGTTCTCTATTGAGAGGAAACATGATCGTTATTGATCAACAGCTCAAACCTCTCAGTCACGTATTGATCCCTCATTCATATCTTTCAATTACTGTGAACTCTCCTTCTTCTCTGTCCCAATTGTGCCAACTTGTGCCAATTTCTAAGACAATGGGCTTCATCCGCGATGTCCCGCCCCCTCCAATCGTCGTGCGCTGTTTGTCCCAACTGTCCCGACTTGTGTCAAGTCGGGAAAGTGCCGGCCAATGGGATGGCCGCATTTGTCCCAATTTTGAGAATCAGACTTGTGGCAAACCAATAGGAGAGCCGGATTTGTCCCGATTTCTCTCTGCTACGCCCCCTCAGCCGAAGCGGAGAATATCCGGAGATATTTCGTGGACGAAAACAGTAAGTTTGACGTTTCATTCACTCATTTTTAATGCAATATGTATGGAAATGTTTGTAAAATGTTTTGGACTCACAGCGGCGGTGACTTTATAACGATACCTTGTAAAAATAAGAAAGTGTATTACAATGTAAGCTAACAGTATCACCGCGGATTTAAGCTTTTCCCCGTGTCAATTTATATCCTTTACAAAACGAGTTATTATATGCACTGTGTATTACCCTCTCGTGTCAGCCAGCTATTCGGCGTACTTTGCTAACCGTTTATTATTTTTTAAGAAACGTCATTAACGACTTCAGCTAACATCATGGCCGCCGTGGTTTTCAAAGCGCCCACAGTGTTAATTTTCACCTTGACATGTTGTGTAAAGTGCAGTTTTAGTCTGTCCATCCACTCATCCACACACAGTACACAGCATCTGGACATCATCTGCATCTGTTCATGGGACTTGATTATGTAGAGTATAAAGCAGTCACTTATACATGTGTAATTGAACAATCAAACATCTGCATCTATTCCTTTTCTGTCCAGTAACACGTGTTGTTGTACAAGTTACTGTGTGATTGCTTTATCTCTTATGATGTGATGGAATATTCTTTTATTTATGACAAACTGCTGAGCACACCAGTGCTACTGACTGTCGTCCTCTCCTCTGTTGCATTTTTATAGATTCAACCTGCTTTTTCCAAGAGCAAACGATGTAAGTCTATTGAACTCTCTCAGAATATTGTGATGTCCACAGTGTGTGTTGAATTAGATGAAACTGTACTCCTATTTATCTCCTCTGTTTAGATGGAACATCCTACGTTTAGGAAGGCCCCTAACGGGACCCTCCTCCTCAAGGCCTCTGCCGAGGCCCAAGCCCTCCGCCCCCGGCCGGCCGGCTACAGGGCCAAACCAGCGGGGGAGGTGGATGCCGAGGCGCGGGCCCACGACGTCTCCGAGGGTGGCGACAGCAGCAACGCCACGCTCGCGCTGAGCCGGTGGAAGGTCCAGTTTGGCCGGTACCAGGGCCAGACCTTCCACTGGCTGCTGGAGAACGACGTGGGCTACTCGGTCAACCTGGTCGCCTCCCACCAGAAGGAGCGAGAGAGGACAGGGTCTCAGGCCCCCCTGATGGCCAACAAGGTACAGTATTTGAGCTTGATTGACGCAACAGGCAGCCTGACAGCAGTTACAACATTTCTTTGCATGCTCATAGGACGCCTTCACCCGCTACTCCTCCGCCTACCCTGACTTTGCGGAGGCAGTCAGGTTTCACCGGGTGTTTGAGGAGGCGCTGGTGAAGTCCCTCCAGCCCGGCCAGGAGGGACAGGCGCTTGTTGGCTTCGGGGACTTCAAATTTGAGACCCTGCAGGGCCTGTACGAGTCCGAGGACCGTAAACAAATCCGGTAGGGACCCTAATAAATCTGTGTCGTAGTCACGAACATGTAAAAAAGCCCTGAATTAATCAGAGTCTGTCTCATCCGCACAGATTTGTCAACTACCTCCGGAGGAAGGCGCCAACTCCAGGCACGCAGATGGAGAACGCCGTCCACTATGTGAAACAGAGAGACAGACAGAGTGCGAGTGCTGCTGCCGCCGCCTCCACCAGCAGCAGCAGCTTCAGCACCGCCGCCGCCTCTGTCTCGGCTGCAAGTCGTGGGGCCAAGAGTTCATCCAAGTATGTGTTTGAATTTGCAGATGGCTCAACATGCACAACCTTTCCAAAGACATGTTAGTATTGGTCACATTTCACATGTTGTGTGTCACTTTTTTTTATTCTAGGACTCTTGGTCATGCTCTTGCAGCCTTCGTCTCTGGGCGGTGTTCTCTGTCTGTGGTGGAAATGCAGGCCAAAGTGAAGAAGCTGGTGGCCACTAAGCCTGCATTTCCAGGCAAGCTCCAATTCAGCCTGAATGGAATACAAGGAGTCAAACTCTATTTCTTTGATTTACTGTTTCTGTGTGTTTATTTACAGCCTCCTCCAGACCAGCTCTTCCCTCAACATCACGCGAGGAGCCCTCAGATGAAGAGCTGGTCAGGCCGGTAGTTGGCTTTGAAGAGTGTAAGTACCATTAAATGAATATTCACGCAGCACATTGTCTGGAACAGAAAGGCTTGAATCGATGTTGACTCGTCTTTTTGAATGTTTCTGTGATCACACAGCATAACAGGAGACGACCAGGTGAGTCTGGGTTGAATTTGAAACTTTTAAATCACTAACAGTGATGCTTCCAGTCACCTGACACACCATCATCTGTAGAGAAACACTTTCTTCATCATTCTTTTCTTTATTTAACCACATAACACCCCCTCCACCTCCTCCTGCATCCCTCAACAAGTGCGGTCTCATCAGTTTTCATCACGTGGTGCTCTGCTCGTTGTGGCTCCTCAACTCCGTCCTGCTTTAGTCCTTTTGTGCTTTTAATCAAATGTTTCAATCTCACAACAAACATGTATTTATTTATTTATTTCAGCCTCAGACGTACAGGCCCGTCCTCTTTCGCTCCTCCAGCATCCACCTCCTCCTGCTCCTCAAGAGCCAACTGATGAGGAGCTGCTGGAGGCATCGCAGGAGTCGGACGACCCCCTGCAACCCCCAGCGCTCCTCGTGGCACAGGCGGGAGCCTCTGCCACGCCGCCGCCCGCAGTCGTGGAGGAGACGACCACCGGCCGCCTGCTGACAGTGCAGAGGTGAGGCGTCAGACAGTACAGGTAGACTCTCCGGCTGCCACCCTCGGGTATTAAAACAGCTGTAC
Organism: Anarhichas minor; assembly: GCF_050575085.1. Lineage (NCBI taxonomy): Eukaryota > Metazoa > Chordata > Actinopteri > Perciformes > Anarhichadidae > Anarhichas > Anarhichas minor. The sequence goes on from NW_027466474.1 coordinate 19,070,946, forward strand.
GTTCTCTTTCTCCAGCTGCTGCCCGGGACCTGGCGAGCGGCTCTCACTGCGGAGCAGCAGCAGTGGATCGGCCGGGGGCTGTTTTCCAGGGACAGCTCGGGGAGGTCTCGGCTCACAGGCGAGCTGAACCTGTGGTGGTACCCTCCCCAAACCCGGCCGGTCTACAACCAGCCTCCCGCTTCCCCCGACCCCTTCTTCACATGCCGGCTGTTTCTCTGGATGCCGCACCGCATCTAGCGCCTGCAGCTGGCGTGCCCCCAGCCTTTGTGCACCGGGACGCTGACAAAGGCTGGGCTCTACAGGACCATCCGGAGGGTCCTTGACATCGACGGCTGGTACCTCATGGCCACTGAGTACCTCGAGTGCCGTCGATGCAAGAAGAAGGTCGGAGGGTGGTCGCAGATCACCTCCACCTTCGGATCCATCTTAAAGATGGATTCCACCAAGAAGGCAGGCAGAGTTTATCGGCATTTCATCTTTCTTGTTTTTATTATTCCAGCTGCTCAGCGTGTTTACAGATATCTCTCTCTCTCTCTCTCTCTCTCTCCGCTCAGGTGACGAAGAAGCTCGCCGGTACCGCCTCCGACACGGCCGCCTGGGTCACCAACGTTGGCAACGAACACGGGCAGGTCCTCATGAGCGTCCTCACCTGCTCCGAGGGCTCCGAGGGCCTGTCCCGGATGGCGGCCGGGCTAACGAGGCGGTATCAGCACGCCGGGGTACCACCCCCCCAGCTCATCTACGTGAACCGGGACTGCTATAACCGAGACGGCCTGTCAAGGACAGCTGCCGTGTTTCCCGTATGAAACTGAGATTATTAATTATCCTCATTGATAACTGCAGATATTTATTCATGTTATTGTTATTTATCAACAGACAGAATCTTTTAAACTAAGCCAGATTTTTTTTCTCTCTCTCTCTCTCTCTCTCTCTCTCTCTCTCTCTCTGTCCCAGGCATGGGGGCAGCTTGTCGTTCGGCTTGACATCTGTCACCACCGAGAGCCACAAGCTGTACCCCACCTTCATGAGGTAGCTGTCCCACTGCATCTTCGAGGTGGACCCCGGAGATGCCCGCCGTCTCGGTGAGGCCAAGCGGTCCGAGCTGGAGGGGAAGCACGGGATGGTCGACCTGACTGACGCCGAGGTGACGGAGAGGATCTCCAAGAAGGAGTGGAGGCTCCACTGTCGGAGGAGGACACGTGGGGCGGAGGAGACTTCTCTCCTCATCCAGGAGCTCCTCGACACCTTCGGCGGCGCGGCAGGACGCGACACCCTGGACATCCCGTTGCTGGACGCTCTCTGCATCCAGGACATCTGGAGCACGCAGAGGCGGCACCTCAGCTGCATTCAGGATCCACCGGGCGTGCAGCTCTACACCGAGACTGGCAGGCTGACGAAGGGCGGAGTCAGCCTGCCGGTCTATCGCTGCGCGAGGGGCACCACGTCCTTGGAGTCCTTCCACCTCCACCTTAACCGGTTCATCCCAGGTACTTGCATGTGTCTCACAGCTTGTGACAAAATATATTCTGTTTTCACATTTCATAAAAACACTGATTCATGTTTGATCCAAAACCTGCTTCCTCAGGGACACGAGCCAGTGCCAAGCACTTCCAGGCGTTCCTGGTTGATGGACTGGTGAGGTGGAACGAGGACCGCGCAGCAGCAGCTGCACCACCACCACCGGTTGCAGCTGAGGGACAGGTGGGACCTCTGTACTCCTACAGTGGCCACCTCAAGCACGTCCTTAACCAGAAGAGCCAAAGACTGCTTGGTCTTCAGGTGGTTAAGGACTTCACCAAGCCTGCTGAGTACACAGGTATGTGATGTGAAAACACTTTATTTCAACATCATAACTCCACTAAGCCTGCATTTCCAGGCAAGCTCCAATTCAGCCTGAATTGAATACAAGGAGTCAAACTCTATTTCTTTGATTTACTGTTTCTGTGTGTTTATTTACAGCCTCCTCCAGACCAGCTCTTCCCTCAACATCACGCGAGGAGCCCTCAGATGAAGAGCTGGTCAGGCCGGTAGTTGGCTTTGAAGAGTGTAAGTACCATTAAATGAATATTCACGCAGCACATTGTCTGGAACAGAAAGGCTTGAATCGATGTTGACTCGTCTTTTTGAATGTTTCTGTGATCACACAGCATAACAGGAGACGACCAGGTGAGTCTGGGTTGAATTTGAAACTTTTAAATCACTAACAGTGATGCTTCCAGTCACAGGCGGGAGCCTCTGCCACGCCGCCGCCCGCAGTCGTGGAGGAGACGACCAGGGCAGCTATCCTCCCTCACCGGCCGCCTGCTGACAGTGCAGAGGTGAGGCGTCAGACAGTACAGGTAGACTCTCCGGCTGCCACCCTCGGGTATTAAAACAGCTGTACGTTCTCTCTCTCCAGCTGCTGCCCGGGACCTGGCGAGCGGCTCTCACTGCGGAGCAGCAGCAGTGGATCGGCCGGGGGCTGTTTTCCAGGGACAGCTCGGGGAGGTCTCGGCTCACAGGCGAGCTGAACCTGTGGTGGTACCCTCCCCAAACCCGGCCGGTCTACAACCAGCCTCCCGCTTCCCCCGACCCCTTCTTCACATGCCGGCTGTTTCTCTGGATGCCGCACCGCATCTAGCGCCTGCAGCTGGCGTGCCCCCAGCCTTTGTGCACCGGGACGCTGACAAAGGCTGGGCTCTACAGGACCATCCGGAGGGTCCTTGACATCGACGGCTGGTACCTCATGGCCACTGAGTACCTCGAGTGCCGTCGATGCAAGAAGAAGGTCGGAGGGTGGTCGCAGATCACCTCCACCTTCGGATCCATCTTAAAGATGGATTCCACCAAGAAGGCAGGCAGAGTTTATCGGCATTTCATCTTTCTTGTTTTTATTATTCCAGCTGCTCAGCGTGTTTACAGATATCTCTCTCTCTCTCTCTCTCTCTCTCCGCTCAGGTGACGAAGAAGCTCGCCGGTACCGCCTCCGACACGGCCGCCTGGGTCACCAACGTTGGCAACGAACACGGGCAGGTCCTCATGAGCGTCCTCACCTGCTCCGAGGGCTCCGAGGGCCTGTCCCGGATGGCGGCCGGGCTAACGAGGCGGTATCAGCACGCCGGGGTACCACCCCCCCAGCTCATCTACGTGAACCGGGACTGCTGTAACCGAGACGGCCTGTCAAGGACAGCTGCCGTGTTTCCCGTATGAAACTGAGATTATTAATTATCCTCATTGATAACTGCAGATATTTATTCATGTTATTGTTATTTATCAACAGACAGAATCTTTTAAACTAAGCCAGATTTTTTTTCTCTCTCTCTCTCTCTCTCTCTCTCTGTCCCAGGCGTGGGGGCAGCTTGTCGTTCGGCTTGACATCTGGCACCTGATGCGCCGCTTCGCATCAGGTGTCACCACCGAGAGCCACAAGCTGTACCCCACCTTCATGAGGCAGCTGTCCCACTGCATCTTCGAGGTGGACCCCGGAGATGCCCGCCGTCAAGCGGTCCGAGCTGGAGGGGAAGCACGGGATGGTCGACCTGACTGACGTCGAGGTGACGGAGAGGATCTCCAAGAAGGAGTGGAGGCTCCACTGTCGGAGGAGGACACGTGGGGCGGAGGAGACTTCTCTCCTCATCCAGGAGCTCCTCGACACCTTCGGCGGCGCGGCAGGACGCGACACCCTGGACATCCCGTTGCTGGACGCTCTCTGCATCCAGGACATCTGGAGCACGCAGAGGCGGCACCTCAGCTGCATTCAGGATCCACCGGGCATGCAGCTCTACACCGAGACTGGCAGGCTGACGAAGGGCGGAGTCAGCCTGCCGGTCTATCGCTGCGCGAGGGGCACCACGTCCTTGGAGTCCTTCCACCTCCACCTTAACCGGTTCATCCCAGGTACTCGCATGTGTCTCACAGCTTGTGACAAAATATATTCTGTTTTCACATTTCATTAAAACACTGATTCATGTTTGATCCAAAACCTGCTTCCTCAGGGACACGAGCCAGTGCCAAGCACTTCCAGGCGTTCCTGGTTGATGGACTGGTGAGGTGGAACGAGGACCGCGCAGCAGCAGCTGCACCACCACCACCGGTTGCAGCTGAGGGACAGGTGGGACCTCTGTACTCCTACAGTGGCCACCTCAAGCACGTCCTTAACCAGAAGAGCCAAAGACTGCTTGGTCTTCAGGTGGTTAAGGACTTCACCAAGCCTGCTGAGTACACAGGTATGTGATGTGAAAACACTTTATTTCAACATCATAACTCAGAGTAAAAAGAGCAATTACTAAATGCAAATGTCTTTTCTGTATGATAGGGGAGCTCATCGGGGTAGAGTACCTGTACCAGCAGACAGGCAGAGTGCTTGAGGACGTCAGCTTGGACCCTGACACTCCGGACGAGGCTGCTGCCATCGAGTCGCTCGAGGAGGAGGATGAGGGTATCGTGGAAGATGTGGAGGACCCCACCATCTTCGAGCCCGATACCCCATCCACCAGCACAGCAGCAGCCCGGTCAGGTGATCCAGCTGACGCATCATCTGAGCCATCCGGTCCAGCCGCCCCTGACCAGGATGCCCTTCCTGAGGCCCCGGAGGTTAAGGACCCTGTTCCCCCCTCCTCAGAGTCTGAGGTAAGTTCGCTACCGATACTGATAACGATGATGATAACAGTGACGATAGAATATTTCACAGCGCATCGCTCTGTGCTTACTGACTCGTTTCTCCTCCTCTTCCTTTCTTGTTTCTTCTCAGGAGAATATACAGGGTCCTGATGACCAGCCTGGGTACCAGCACGTCCTGAAGCTGGCCCAGGCCCTGGTGGAAGGGAGGAACCTTCAGGGGCTTACTGACAGTATGGTAGACAGACTCATCCTGCTCTGGAATCGCTTGCCAGAGCAGGACAAACAGCGAGTCGTCTACCCTCCCAGATACCGGGAGAGGCAACCTAAGGGGCGGTTCAAGGCAGCGAAGGGGAAGAACACCTCCTGTCCTGGCAAGGAGAGTCTCCAACGGTACGATTTTTTTCAAATATGAATAGATCCTCTTGTAAATATTTGCTGTATATTAACTCACACTTTACTCTCCATGACTTTTTCAGCTGCCTTCTCGGACCGAACTCCAGCGCTGCAAACTGGCCCAGCGCCAGTCGCCTGGTCGAGGCCATTTGCAGCCAGCTCTGCCAGCTCCACCCAGCAGCCACGCGGGTCTGTGGGGTCATGAGGACTCGGTGGTCCCTCATCCTCACGGACTACGTGGCCATCAGAGAGGCAGTGCTGGCCAGCCGGAGGCGGAGGCTGATGGCTCAGACAGAGATCCAGCTCTTTCAGCTAAATCAGAGGACCCTGACCCAGTGGTAAGGGTTCAACATGAAGCTTTAAAGTTTTGATGGGTTGTAATCTGAGATGTATCGTTTGATTAAGAGCCTAAGAACAATCTGCGTTTGTCTCCCAGGTTCTCTGAGCGGCAGAAGGAAAAAGGGAGGGATGTGCTGCTACAGGGAACTGGCGTCGTCCCTGCAGCAGCTGTTGCCGTCCTCCCTCTCCCTCCAGCTAAAGGGCTGTCCTCTGTTCAGGTGGGACAAGGACAGCCCTTCCCCTTCAATGTCCCCGATGAGCAACCAGGACCCTCATCGGGTGGCCTTCCCCCCCCTCCTCCTCCTCCTCCTCCTCCAGATGGGGAGCAGCCCGGCCCGTCCTCCGTTGGCCTTCCCCCTCCTCCTCCTCCTCCAGCAATGCTCCCGGGTGTCTTCCCCGCTCCTGCCCCTGCCGGTCAGCCTCCTCTTCCTGGACCACACATGTCCAGGTCCACGGCCTACAGGAAGAGGAAGGCGGCCGAGGCTGCTGCAGCAGAGCAGGGGCCGCTGCCCGGGTGCAAAACCCGTCGGCCGACGACACAGTACGTCTGCACAAAGTGTGGCCAGCCCAAAACGCTGGCTACAGGACACACTCGCCTGTTTGATGTGGTGTACTGTGCGTCTGTCGGCGGGAAAACTGTGGAGGAGTGGAGGGAGGAAATGAATAAGAAATACAAGGTGGGTCCATGAGGGAGACTGTTTGTTTTTTGTTTGTTTTTTGTTTATTTATTCCTTTGTATTTATTTATTAATCATTCTGACTTAGTGTTTTTTTTTAAATTTAATTTGTTCTTTATGAATAAATAAAAGTCTGTAATCTGCACTTTGTTTGGAAGCTTTATTATTTCTGATTATATATATATTAAAAACAAGCTTTACACATTAGGATAGAAATATGAGACACACACACATATATTATATATATATATATATTTACACGATGTGCTGCTGATACACTTAGGGGTCGAAGGTCACAGTGGTCAAATAATGAACAATAAACAAACAATTAGAAACTTTGTTAACAGAGAACATGTTTGAATGAGCAGAATGATCCCAAGAACACATGAAGATGTCATTAGAACTTTTTATATATGAGCAGCTTGTTCAATGCTGGTGTCTCCAAAGACCACATGTCGTCCAGCTGAGGAGCAATCCCTATGAACCACCACAAGAGCGAGGGGTGAGGTCTGTCCCTGGCAGATGTCAATGTGTTTGCCGGAAAATATGTTAGCCGTGAGTGCCGGCTCATTCTATCTGACTGTTTAATCCACAAAAAGGATAAGCTCAAAAGTGTCCTGACACTGTGAGCGGGCCGGTGCCCAAGTTGCCTTTCTGGCCGGGGGCTGGACTTTGGTCCTAAGCAGTCCCTTCCTAAGACACCCCCCCAAAACGACTGGCAAACTCTGAGAATCCCTCAGTGAAATCAGCAGTGGGATAAGCCGCACTGTGTGAAGTTGGTCATGCCAAATTTGTCTTCCTGAGCATGTGGGACAACTTTAAGCCCTTTATTGTGGGAACGACACCTTTAATCCCCTTGTTGTCCACCTGTTGCTGCCATCTTTATCTGATGGCAAACTTGTTCCATGTGCCTTTCCCGCATGGGGCTGTCAGGGAATCGTAGAGGGGTCTGCACCGTTTCCTCTCTTTCAGCATGCTCTCTTGACAAGGTGTTACTTCCTTGTGTTACCACCGTGTTGCGGCGCACCTTGCTCGGGGCAACACGGGCTGGTCAAAATGTGGAAACGCTTCACGAATTTGCATGTCATCCTTTCGCAGGGGCCATGCTAATCTTCTCTGTATCGATTCCAATTTATTAGATGTGCTGCCTTAGCAAGCACATTGACTCACAGGCGCCGCCGACCATTTGAACTCCCTGTTGTCGCAACCACACCTTCACAGCGGTGAGGGCCGGAGGGCCGCAATCCCTATGAACCACCACAAGAGCGAGGGGTGAGGTCTATCCCTGGCAGATGTCAATGTGTTTGCCGGAAAATATGTTAGCCGTGAGTGCCGGCTCACTTTAATCCCCTTGTTGTCCACCTGTTGCTGCCATCTTTATCTGATGGCAAACTTGTTCCATGTGCCTTTCCCGCATGGGGCTGTCAGGGAATCGTAGAGGGGTCTGCACCGTTTCCTCTCTTTCAGCATGCTCTCTTGACAAGGTGTTACTTCCTTGTGTTACCACCGTGTTGCAGCGCACCTTGCTCGGGGCAACACGGGCTGGTCAAAATGTGGAAACGCTTCACGAATTTGCGTGTCATCCTTTTGCAGGGGCCATGCTAATCTTCTCTGTATTGATTCCAATTTATTAGATGTGCTGCCTTAGCAAGCACATTGACTCACAGGTGCCGCCGACCATTTGAACCCCCTGTTGTCGCAACCACACCTTCACAGCGGTGAGGGCCGGAGGGCCGCAATCCCTATGAACCACCACAAGAGCGAGGTCTGTCCCTGGCAGATGTCAATGTGTTTGCCGGAAAATATGTTAGCCGTGAGTGCCGGCTCATTCTGTCTGACTGTTTAATCCACAAAAAGGATAAGCTCAAAAGTGTCCTGACACTGAGCGGGCCGGTGCCCAAGTTGCCTTTCTGGCCGGGGGCTGGACTTTGGCCCTAAGCAGTCCCTTCCTAAGACACACCCCCAAAACGACTGGCAAACTCTGAGAATCCCTCTGTGAAATCAGCAGTGGGATAAGCCGCACTGTGTAAAGTTGGTCATGCCAAATTTGTCTTCCTGAGACAACTTTAAGCCCTTTATGGGACAACTTTAAGCCCTTTATGGGACAACTTTAAGCCCTTTATTGTGGGAACGACACCTTTAATCCCCTTGTTGTCCACCTGTTGCTGCCATCTTTATCTGATGGCAAACTTGTTCCATGTGCCTTTCCCGCATGGGGCTGTCAGGGAATCGTAGAGGGGTCTGCACCGTTTCCTCTCTTTCAGCATGCTCTCTTGACAAGGTGTTACTTCCTTGTGTTACCACCGTGTTGCGGCGCACCTTGCTCGGGGCAACACGGGCTGGTCAAAATGTGGAAACGCTTCACGAATTTGCATGTCATCCTTTCGCAGGGGCCATGCTAATCTTCTCTGTATCGATTCCAATTTATTAGATGTGCTGCCTTAGCAAGCACATTGACTCACAGGCGCCGCCGACCATTTGAACCCCCTGTTGTCGCAACCACACCTTCACAGCGGTGAGGGCCGGAGGGCCGCAATCCCTATGAACCACCACAAGAGCGAGGGGTGAGGTCTGTCCCTGGCAGATGTCAATGTGTTTGCCGGAAAATATGTTAGCCGTGAGTGCCGGCTCATTCTGTCTGACTGTTTAATCCACAAAAAGGATAAGCTCAAAAGTGTCCTGACACTGAGCGGGCCGGTGCCCAAGTTGCCTTTCTGGCCGGGGGCTGGACTTTGGCCCTAAGCAGTCCCTTCCTAAGACACACCCCCAAAACGACTGGCAAACTCTGAGAATCCCTCTGTGAAATCAGCAGTGGGATAAGCCGCACTGTGTAAAGTTGGTCATGCCAAATTTGTCTTCCTGAGCATGTGGGACAACTTTAAGCCCTTTATTGTGGGAACGACACCTTTAATCCCCTTGTTGTCCACCTGTTGCTGCCATCTTTATCTGATGGCAAACTTGTTCCATGTGCCTTTCCCGCATGGGGCTGTCAGGGAATCGTAGAGGGGTCTGCACCGTTTCCTCTCTTTCAGCATGCTCTCTTGACAACGTGTTACTTCCTTGTGTTACCACCGTGTTGCGGCGCACCTTGCTCGGGGCAACACGGGCTGGTCAAAATGTGGAAACGCTTCACGAATTTGCGTGTCATCCTTTTGCAGGGGCCATGCTAATCTTCTCTGTATCGATTCCAATTTATTAGATGTGCTGCCTTAGCAAGCACATTGACTCACAGGCGCCGCCGACCATTTGAACCCCCTGTTGTCGCAACCACACCTTCACAGCGGTGAGGGCCGGAGGGCCGCAATCCCTATGAACCACCACAAGAGCGAGGGGTGAGGTCTGTCCCTGGCAGATGTCAATGTGTTTGCCGGAAAATATGTTAGCCGTGAGTGCCGGCTCATTCTGTCTGACTGTTTAATCCACAAAAAGGATAAGCTCAAAAGTGTCCTGACACTGAGCGGGCCGGTGCCCAAGTTGCCTTTCTGGCCGGGGGCTGGACTTTGGCCCTAAGCAGTCCCTTCCTAAGACACACCCCCAAAACGACTGGCAAACTCTGAGAATCCCTCTGTGAAATCAGCAGTGGGATAAGCCGCACTGTGTAAAGTTGGTCATGCCAAATTTGTCTTCCTGAGCATGTGGGACAACTTTAAGCCCTTTATTGTGGGAACGACACCTTTAATCCCCTTGTTGTCCACCTGTTGCTGCCATCTTTATCTGATGGCAAACTTGTTCCATGTGCCTTTCCCGCATGGGGCTGTCAGGGAATCGTAGAGGGGTCTGCACCGTTTCCTCTCTTTCAGCATGCTCTCTTGACAACGTGTTACTTCCTTGTGTTACCACCGTGTTGCGGCGCACCTTGCTCGGGGCAACACGGGCTGGTCAAAATGTGGAAACGCTTCACGAATTTGCGTGTCATCCTTTTGCAGGGGCCATGCTAATCTTCTCTGTATCGATTCCAATTTATTAGATGTGCTGCCTTAGCAAGCACATTGACTCACAGGCGCCGCCGACCATTTGAACCCCCTGTTGTCGCAACCACACCTTCACAGCGGTGAGGGCCGGAGGGCCGCAATCCCTATGAACCACCACAAGAGCGAGGTCTGTCCCTGGCAGATGTCAATGTGTTTGCCGGAAAATATGTTAGCCGTGAGTGCCGGCTCATTCTGTCTGACTGTTTAATCCACAAAAAGGATAAGCTCAAAAGTGTCCTGACACTGAGCGGGCCGGTGCCCAAGTTGCCTTTCTGGCCGGGGGCTGGACTTTGGCCCTAAGCAGTCCCTTCCTAAAACACACCCCCAAAACGACTGGCAAACTCTGAGAATCCCTCTGTGAAATCAGCAGTGGGATAAGCCGCACTGTGTAAAGTTGGTCATGCCAAATTTGTCTTCCTGAGCATGTGGGACAACTTTAAGCCCTTTATTGTGGGAACGACACCTTTAATCCCCTTGTTGTCCACCTGTTGCTGCCATCTTTATCTGATGGCAAACTTGTTCCATGTGCCTTTCCCGCATGGGGCTGTCAGGGAATCGTAGAGGGGTCTGCACCGTTTCCTCTCTTTCAGCATGCTCTCTTGACAAGGTGTTACTTCCTTGTGTTACCACCGTGTTGCGGCGCACCTTGCTCGGGGCAACACGGGCTGGTCAAAATGTGGAAACGCTTCACGAATTTGCATGTCATCCTTTCGCAGGGGCCATGCTAATCTTCTCTGTATCGATTCCAATTTATTAGATGTGCTGCCTTAGCAAGCACATTGACTCACAGGTGCCGCCGACCATTTGAACCCCCTGTTGTCGCAACCACACCTTCACAGCGGTGAGGGCCGGAGGGCCGCAATCCCTATGAACCACCACAAGAGCGAGGTCTGTCCCTGGCAGATGTCAATGTGTTTGCCGGAAAATATGTTAGCCGTGAGTGCCGGCTCATTCTGTCTGACTGTTTAATCCACAAAAAGGATAAGCTCAAAAGTGTCCTGACACTGAGCGGGCCGGTGCCCAAGTTGCCTTTCTGGCCGGGGGCTGGACTTTGGCCCTAAGCAGTCCCTTCCTAAGACACACCCCCAAAACGACTGGCAAACTCTGAGAATCCCTCTGTGAAATCAGCAGTGGGATAAGCCGCACTGTGTAAAGTTGGTCATGCCAAATTTGTCTTCCTGAGACAACTTTAAGCCCTTTATGGGACAACTTTAAGCCCTTTATTGTGGGAACGACACCTTTAATCCCCTTGTTGTCCACCTGTTGCTGCCATCTTTATCTGATGGCAAACTTGTTCCATGTGCCTTTCCCGCATGGGGCTGTCAGGGAATCGTAGAGGGGTCTGCACCGTTTCCTCTCTTTCAGCATGCTCTCTTGACAAGGTGTTACTTCCTTGTGTTACCACCGTGTTGCGGCGCACCTTGCTCGGGGCAACACGGGCTGGTCAAAATGTGGAAACACTTCACGAATTTGCATGTCATCCTTTCGCAGGGGCCATGCTAATCTTCTCTGTATCGATTCCAATTTATTAGATGTGCTGCCTTAGCAAGCACATTGACTCACAGGCGCCGCCGACCATTTGAACCCCCTGTTGTCGCAACCACACCTTCACAGCGGTGAGGGCCGGAGGGCCGCAATCCCTATGAACCACCACAAGAGCGAGGGGTGAGGTCCGTCCCTGGCAGATGTCAATGTGTTTGCTGGAAAATATGTTAGCCGTGAGTGCCGGCTCATTCTGTCTGACTGTTTAATCCACAAAAAGGATAAGCTCAAAAGTGTCCTGACACTGAGCGGGCCGGTGCCCAAGTTGCCTTTCTGGCCGGGGGCTGGACTTTGGCCCTAAGCAGTCCCTTCCTAAGACACACCCCCAAAACGACTGGCAAACTCTGAGAATCCCTCTGTGAAATCAGCAGTGGGATAAGCCGCACTGTGTAAAGTTGGTCATGCCAAATTTGTCTTCCTGAGCATGTGGGACAACTTTAAGCCCTTTATTGTGGGAACGACACCTTTAATCCCCTTGTTGTCCACCTGTTGCTGCCATCTTTATCTGATGGCAAACTTGTTCCATGTGCCTTTCCCGCATGGGGCTGTCAGGGAATCGTAGAGGGGTCTGCACCGTTTCCTCTCTTTCAGCATGCTCTCTTGACAACGTGTTACTTCCTTGTGTTACCACCGTGTTGCGGCGCACCTTGCTCGGGGCAACACGGGCTGGTCAAAATGTGGAAACGCTTCACGAATTTGCGTGTCATCCTTTTGCAGGGGCCATGCTAATCTTCTCTGTATCGATTCCAATTTATTAGATGTGCTGCCTTAGCAAGCACATTGACTCACAGGCGCCGCCGACCATTTGAACCCCCTGTTGTCGCAACCACACCTTCACAGCGGTGAGGGCCGGAGGGCCGCAATCCCTATGAACCACCACAAGAGCGAGGTCTGTCCCTGGCAGATGTCAATGTGTTTGCCGGAAAATATGTTAGCCGTGAGTGCCGGCTCATTCTGTCTGACTGTTTAATCCACAAAAAGGATAAGCTCAAAAGTGTCCTGACACTGAGCGGGCCGGTGCCCAAGTTGCCTTTCTGGCCGGGGGCTGGACTTTGGCCCTAAGCAGTCCCTTCCTAAAACACACCCCCAAAACGACTGGCAAACTCTGAGAATCCCTCTGTGAAATCAGCAGTGGGATAAGCCGCACTGTGTAAAGTTGGTCATGCCAAATTTGTCTTCCTGAGCATGTGGGACAACTTTAAGCCCTTTATTGTGGGAACGACACCTTTAATCCCCTTGTTGTCCACCTGTTGCTGCCATCTTTATCTGATGGCAAACTTGTTCCATGTGCCTTTCCCGCATGGGGCTGTCAGGGAATCGTAGAGGGGTCTGCACCGTTTCCTCTCTTTCAGCATGCTCTCTTGACAACGTGTTACTTCCTTGTGTTACCACCGTGTTGCGGCGCACCTTGCTCGGGGCAACACGGGCTGGTCAAAATGTGGAAACGCTTCACGAATTTGCATGTCATCCTTTCGCAGGGGCCATGCTAATCTTCTCTGTATCGATTCCAATTTATTAGATGTGCTGCCTTAGCAAGCACATTGACTCACAGGCGCCGCCGACCATTTGAACCCCCTGTTGTCGCAACCACACCTTCACAGCGGTGAGGGCCGGAGGGCCGCAATCCCTATGAACCACCACAAGAGCGAGGGGTGAGGTCTGTCCCTGGCAGATGTCAATGTGTTTGCCGGAAAATATGTTAGCCGTGAGTGCCGGCTCATTCTGTCTGACTGTTTAATCCACAAAAAGGATAAGCTCAAAAGTGTCCTGACACTGAGCGGGCCGGTGCCCAAGTTGCCTTTCTGGCCGGGGGCTGGACTTTGGCCCTAAGCAGTCCCTTCCTAAGACACACCCCCAAAACGACTGGCAAACTCTGAGAATCCCTCTGTGAAATCAGCAGTGGGATAAGCCGCACTGTGGAAAGTTGGTCATGCCAAATTTGTCTTCCTGAGCATGTGGGACAACTTTAAGCCCTTTATTGTGGGAACGACACCTTTAATCCCCTTGTTGTCCACCTGTTGCTGCCATCTTTATCTGATGGCAAACTTGTTCCATGTGCCTTTCCCGCATGGGGCTGTCAGGGAATCGTAGAGGGGTCTGCACCGTTTCCTCTCTTTCAGCATGCTCTCTTGACAACGTGTTACTTCCTTGTGTTACCACCGTGTTGCGGCGCACCTTGCTCGGGGCAACACGGGCTGGTCAAAATGTGGAAACGCTTCACGAATTTGCGTGTCATCCTTTTGCAGGGGCCATGCTAATCTTCTCTGTATCGATTCCAATTTATTAGATGTGCTGCCTTAGCAAGCACATTGACTCACAGGCGCCGCCGACCATTTGAACCCCCTGTTGTCGCAACCACACCTTCACAGCGGTGAGGGCCGGAGGGCCGCAATCCCTATGAACCACCACAAGAGCGAGGTCTGTCCCTGGCAGATGTCAATGTGTTTGCCGGAAAATATGTTAGCCGTGAGTGCCGGCTCATTCTGTCTGACTGTTTAATCCACAAAAAGGATAAGCTCAAAAGTGTCCTGACACTGAGCGGGCCGGTGCCCAAGTTGCCTTTCTGGCCGGGGGCTGGACTTTGGCCCTAAGCAGTCCCTTCCTAAAACACACCCCCAAAACGACTGGCAAACTCTGAGAATCCCTCTGTGAAATCAGCAGTGGGATAAGCCGCACTGTGTAAAGTTGGTCATGCCAAATTTGTCTTCCTAAGCATGTGGGACAACTTTAAGCCCTTTATTGTGGGAACGACACCTTTAATCCCCTTGTTGTCCACCTGTTGCTGCCATCTTTATCTGATGGCAAACTTGTTCCATGTGCCTTTCCCGCATGGGGCTGTCAGGGAATCGTAGAGGGGTCTGCACCGTTTCCTCTCTTTCAGCATGCTCTCTTGACAAGGTGTTACTTCCTTGTGTTACCACCGTGTTGCGGCGCACCTTGCTCGGGGCAACACGGGCTGGTCAAAATGTGGAAACGCTTCACGAATTTGCGTGTCATCCTTTCGCAGGGGCCATGCTAATCTTCTCTGTATCGATTCCAATTTATTAGATGTGCTGCCTTAGCAAGCACATTGACTCACAGGTGCCGCCGACCATTTGAACCCCCTGTTGTCGCAACCACACCTTCACAGCGGTGAGGGCCGGAGGGCCGCAATCCCTATGAACCACCACAAGAGCGAGGGGTGAGGTCTGTCCCTGGCAGATGTCAATGTGTTTGCCGGAAAATATGTTAGCCGTGAGTGCCGGCTCATTCTGTCTGACTGTTTAATCCACAAAAAGGATAAGCTCAAAAGTGTCCTGACACTGAGCGGGCCGGTGCCCAAGTTGCCTTTCTGGCCGGGGGCTGGACTTTGGCCCTAAGCAGTCCCTTCCTAAGACACACCCCCAAAACGACTGGCAAACTCTGAGAATCCCTCTGTGAAATCAGCAGTGGGATAAGCCGCACTGTGTAAAGTTGGTCATGCCAAATTTGTCTTCCTGAGCATGTGGGACAACTTTAAGCCCTTTATTGTGGGAACGACACCTTTAATCCCCTTGTTGTCCACCTGTTGCTGCCATCTTTATCTGATGGCAAACTTGTTCCATGTGCCTTTCCCGCATGGGGCTGTCAGGGAATCGTAGAGGGGTCTGCACCGTTTCCTCTCTTTCAGCATGCTCTCTTGACAAGGTGTTACTTCCTTGTGTTACCACCGTGTTGCGGCGCACCTTGCTCGGGGCAACACGGGCTGGTCAAAATGTGGAAACGCTTCACGAATTTGCATGTCATCCTTTCGCAGGGGCCATGCTAATCTTCTCTGTATCGATTCCAATTTATTAGATGTGCTGCCTTAGCAAGCACATTGACTCACAGGCGCCGCCGACCATTTGAACTCCCTGTTGTCGCAACCACACCTTCACAGCGGTGAGGGCCGGAGGGCCGCAATCCCTATGAACCACCACAAGAGCGAGGGGTGAGGTCTATCCCTGGCAGATGTCAATGTGTTTGCCGGAAAATATGTTAGCCGTGAGTGCCGGCTCACTTTAATCCCCTTGTTGTCCACCTGTTGCTGCCATCTTTATCTGATGGCAAACTTGTTCCATGTGCCTTTCCCGCATGGGGCTGTCAGGGAATCGTAGAGGGGTCTGCACTGTTTCCTCTCTTTCAGCATGCTCTCTTGACAAGGTGTTACTTCCTTGTGTTACCACCGTGTTGCAGCGCACCTTGCTCGGGGCAACACGGGCTGGTCAAAATGTGGAAACGCTTCACGAATTTGCGTGTCATCCTTTTGCAGGGGCCATGCTAATCTTCTCTGTATTGATTCCAATTTATTAGATGTGCTGCCTTAGCAAGCACATTGACTCACAGGTGCCGCCGACCATTTGAACCCCCTGTTGTCGCAACCACACCTTCACAGCGGTGAGGGCCGGAGGGCCGCAATCCCTATGAACCACCACAAGAGCGAGGTCTGTCCCTGGCAGATGTCAATGTGTTTGCCGGAAAATATGTTAGCCGTGAGTGCCGGCTCATTCTGTCTGACTGTTTAATCCACAAAAAGGATAAGCTCAAAAGTGTCCTGACACTGAGCGGGCCGGTGCCCAAGTTGCCTTTCTGGCCGGGGGCTGGACTTTGGCCCTAAGCAGTCCCTTCCTAAGACACACCCCCAAAACGACTGGCAAACTCTGAGAATCCCTCTGTGAAATCAGCAGTGGGATAAGCCGCACTGTGTAAAGTTGGTCATGCCAAATTTGTCTTCCTGAGCATGTGGGACAACTTTAAGCCCTTTATTGTGGGAACGACACCTTTAATCCCCTTGTTGTCCACCTGTTGCTGCCATCTTTATCTGATGGCAAACTTGTTCCATGTGCCTTTCCCGCATGGGGCTGTCAGGGAATCGTAGAGGGGTCTGCACCGTTTCCTCTCTTTCAGCATGCTCTCTTGACAAGGTGTTACTTCCTTGTGTTACCACCGTGTTGCGGTGCACCTTGCTCGGGGCAACACGGGCTGGTCAAAATGTGGAAACGCTTCACGAATTTGCATGTCATCCTTTCGCAGGGGCCATGCTAATCTTCTCTGTATCGATTCCAATTTATTAGATGTGCTGCCTTAGCAAGCACATTGACTCACAGGCGCCGCCGACCATTTGAACCCCCTGTTGTCGCAACCACACCTTCACAGCGGTGAGGGCCGGAGGGCCGCAATCCCTATGAACCACCACAAGAGCGAGGGGTGAGGTCTGTCCCTGGCAGATGTCAATGTGTTTGCCGGAAAATATGTTAGCCGTGAGTGCCGGCTCATTCTGTCTGACTGTTTAATCCACAAAAAGGATAAGCTCAAAAGTGTCCTGACACTGAGCGGGCCGGTGCCCAAGTTGCCTTTCTGGCCGGGGGCTGGACTTTGGCCCTAAGCAGTCCCTTCCTAAGACACACCCCCAAAACGACTGGCAAACTCTGAGAATCCCTCTGTGAAATCAGCAGTGGGATAAGCCGCACTGTGTAAAGTTGGTCATGCCAAATTTGTCTTCCTGAGCATGTGGGACAACTTTAAGCCCTTTATTGTGGGAACGACACCTTTAATCCCCTTGTTGTCCACCTGTTGCTGCCATCTTTATCTGATGGCAAACTTGTTCCATGTGCCTTTCCCGCATGGGGCTGTCAGGGAATCGTAGAGGGGTCTGCACCGTTTCCTCTCTTTCAGCATGCTCTCTTGACAACGTGTTACTTCCTTGTGTTACCACCGTGTTGCGGCGCACCTTGCTCGGGGCAACACGGGCTGGTCAAAATGTGGAAACGCTTCACGAATTTGCGTGTCATCCTTTTGCAGGGGCCATGCTAATCTTCTCTGTATCGATTCCAATTTATTAGATGTGCTGCCTTAGCAAGCACATTGACTCACAGGCGCCGCCGACCATTTGAACCCCCTGTTGTCGCAACCACACCTTCACAGCGGTGAGGGCCGGAGGGCCGCAATCCCTATGAACCACCACAAGAGCGAGGTCTGTCCCTGGCAGATGTCAATGTGTTTGCCGGAAAATATGTTAGCCGTGAGTGCCGGCTCATTCTGTCTGACTGTTTAATCCACAAAAAGGATAAGCTCAAAAGTGTCCTGACACTGAGCGGGCCGGTGCCCAAGTTGCCTTTCTGGCCGGGGGCTGGACTTTGGCCCTAAGCAGTCCCTTCCTAAAACACACCCCCAAAACGACTGGCAAACTCTGAGAATCCCTCTGTGAAATCAGCAGTGGGATAAGCCGCACTGTGTAAAGTTGGTCATGCCAAATTTGTCTTCCTGAGCATGTGGGACAACTTTAAGCCCTTTATTGTGGGAACGACACCTTTAATCCCCTTGTTGTCCACCTGTTGCTGCCATCTTTATCTGATGGCAAACTTGTTCCATGTGCCTTTCCCGCATGGGGCTGTCAGGGAATCGTAGAGGGGTCTGCACCGTTTCCTCTCTTTCAGCATGCTCTCTTGACAAGGTGTTACTTCCTTGTGTTACCACCGTGTTGCGGCGCACCTTGCTCGGGGCAACACGGGCTGGTCAAAATGTGGAAACGCTTCACGAATTTGCGTGTCATCCTTTCGCAGGGGCCATGCTAATCTTCTCTGTATCGATTCCAATTTATTAGATGTGCTGCCTTAGCAAGCACATTGACTCACAGGCGCCGCCGACCATTTGAACCCCCTGTTGTCGCAACCACACCTTCACAGCGGTGAGGGCCGGAGGGCCGCAATCCCTATGAACCACCACAAGAGCGAGGGGTGAGGTCTGTCCCTGGCAGATGTCAATGTGTTTGCCGGAAAATATGTTAGCCGTGAGTGCCGGCTCATTCTGTCTGACTGTTTAATCCACAAAAAGGATAAGCTCAAAAGTGTCCTGACACTGAGCGGGCCGGTGCCCAAGTTGCCTTTCTGGCCGGGGGCTGGACTTTGGCCCTAAGCAGTCCCTTCCTAAGACACACCCCCAAAACGACTGGCAAACTCTGAGAATCCCTCTGTGAAATCAGCAGTGGGATAAGCCGCACTGTGTAAAGTTGGTCATGCCAAATTTGTCTTCCTGAGCATGTGGGACAACTTTAAGCCCTTTATTGTGGGAACGACACCTTTAATCCCCTTGTTGTCCACCTGTTGCTGCCATCTTTATCTGATGGCAAACTTGTTCCATGTGCCTTTCCCGCATGGGGCTGTCAGGGAATCGTAGAGGGGTCTGCACCGTTTCCTCTCTTTCAGCATGCTCTCTTGACAAGGTGTTACTTCCTTGTGTTACCACCGTGTTGCGGCGCACCTTGCTCGGGGCAACACGGGCTGGTCAAAATGTGGAAACGCTTCACGAATTTGCGTGTCATCCTTTCGCAGGGGCCATGCTAATCTTCTCTGTATCGATTCCAATTTATTAGATGTGCTGCCTTAGCAAGCACATTGACTCACAGGCGCCGCCGACCATTTGAACCCCCTGTTGTCGCAACCACACCTTCACAGCGGTGAGGGCCGGAGGGCCGCAATCCCTATGAACCACCACAATAGCGAGGGGTGAGGTCTGTCCCTGGCAGATGTCAATGTGTTTGCCGGAAAATATGTTAGCCGTGAGTGCCGGCTCATTCTGTCTGACTGTTTAATCCACAAAAAGGATAAGCTCAAAAGTGTCCTGACACTGAGCGGGCCGGTGCCCAAGTTGCCTTTCTGGCCGGGGGCTGGACTGTGGCCCTAAGCAGTCCCTTCCTAAGACACACCCCCAAAACGACTGGCAAACTCTGAGAATCCCTCTGTGAAATCAGCAGTGGGATAAGCCGCACTGTGTAAAGTTGGTCATGCCAAATTTGTCTTCCTGAGCATGTGGGACAACTTTAAGCCCTTTATTGTGGGAACGACACCTTTAATCCCCTTGTTGTCCACCTGTTGCTGCCATCTTTATCTGATGGCAAACTTGTTCCATGTGCCTTTCCCGCATGGGGCTGTCAGGGAATCGTAGAGGGGTCTGCACCGTTTCCTCTCTTTCAGCATGCTCTCTTGACAACGTGTTACTTCCTTGTGTTACCACCGTGTTGCGGCGCACCTTGCTCGGGGCAACACGGGCTGGTCAAAATGTGGAAAGGCTTCACGAATTTGCGTGTCTCTCTGTATCGATTCCAATTTATTAGATGTGCTGCCTTAGCAAGCACATTGACTCACAGGCGCCGCCGACCATTTGAACCCCCTGTTGTCGCAACCACACCTTCACAGCGGTGAGGGCCGGAGGGCCGCAATCCCTATGAACCACCACAAGAGCGAGGGGTGAGGTCTGTCCCTGGCAGATGTCAATGTGTTTGCCGGAAAATATGTTAGCCGTGAGTGCCGGCTCATTCTGTCTGACTGTTTAATCCACAAAAAGGATAAGCTCAAAAGTGTCCTGACACTGAGCGGGCCGGTGCCCAAGTTGCCTTTCTGGCCGGGGGCTGGACTTTGGCCCTAAGCAGTCCCTTCCTAAGACACACCCCCAAAACGACTGGCAAACTCTGAGAATCCCTCTGTGAAATCAGCAGTGGGATAAGCCGCACTGTGTAAAGTTGGTCATGCCAAATTTGTCTTCCTGAGCATGTGGGACAACTTTAAGCCCTTTATTGTGGGAACGACACCTTTAATCCCCTTGTTGTCCACCTGTTGCTGCCATCTTTATCTGATGGCAAACTTGTTCCATGTGCCTTTCCCGCATGGGGCTGTCAGGGAATCGTAGAGGGGTCTGCACCGTTTCCTCTCTTTCAGCATGCTCTCTTGACAAGGTGTTACTTCCTTGTGTTACCACCGTGTTGCGGCGCACCTTGCTCGGGGCAACACGGGCTGGTCAAAATGTGGAAACGCTTCACGAATTTGCGTGTCATCCTTTCGCAGGGGCCATGCTAATCTTCTCTGTATCGATTCCAATTTATTAGATGTGCTGCCTTAGCAAGCACATTGACTCACAGGCGCCGCCGACCATTTGAACCCCCTGTTGTCGCAACCACACCTTCACAGCGGTGAGGGCCGGAGGGCCGCAATCCCTATGAACCACCACAAGAGCGAGGGGTGAGGTCTGTCCCTGGCAGATGTCAATGTGTTTGCCGGAAAATATGTTAGCCGTGAGTGCCGGCTCATTCTGTCTGACTGTTTAATCCACAAAAAGGATAAGCTCAAAAGTGTCCTGACACTGAGCGGGCCGGTGCCCAAGTTGCCTTTCTGGCCGGGGGCTGGACTTTGGCCCTAAGCAGTCCCTTCCTAAGACACACCCCCAAAACGACTGGCAAACTCTGAGAATCCCTCTGTGAAATCAGCAGTGGGATAAGCCGCACTGTGTAAAGTTGGTCATGCCAAATTTGTCTTCCTGAGCATGTGGGACAACTTTAAGCCCTTTATTGTGGGAACGACACCTTTAATCCCCTTGTTGTCCACCTGTTGCTGCCATCTTTATCTGATGGCAAACTTGTTCCATGTGCCTTTCCCGCATGGGGCTGTCAGGGAATCGTAGAGGGGTCTGCACCGTTTCCTCTCTTTCAGCATGCTCTCTTGACAAGGTGTTACTTCCTTGTGTTACCACCGTGTTGCGGCGCACCTTGCTCGGGGCAACACGGGCTGGTCAAAATGTGGAAACGCTTCACGAATTTGCGTGTCATCCTTTCGCAGGGGCCATGCTAATCTTCTCTGTATCGATTCCAATTTATTAGATGTGCTGCCTTAGCAAGCACATTGACTCACAGGCGCCGCCGACCATTTGAACCCCCTGTTGTCGCAACCACACCTTCACAGCGGTGAGGGCCGGAGGGCCGCAATCCCTATGAACCACCACAATAGCGAGGGGTGAGGTCTGTCCCTGGCAGATGTCAATGTGTTTGCCGGAAAATATGTTAGCCGTGAGTGCCGGCTCATTCTGTCTGACTGTTTAATCCACAAAAAGGATAAGCTCAAAAGTGTCCTGACACTGAGCGGGCCGGTGCCCAAGTTGCCTTTCTGGCCGGGGGCTGGACTGTGGCCCTAAGCAGTCCCTTCCTAAGACACACCCCCAAAACGACTGGCAAACTCTGAGAATCCCTCTGTGAAATCAGCAGTGGGATAAGCCGCACTGTGTAAAGTTGGTCATGCCAAATTTGTCTTCCTGAGCATGTGGGACAACTTTAAGCCCTTTATTGTGGGAACGACACCTTTAATCCCCTTGTTGTCCACCTGTTGCTGCCATCTTTATCTGATGGCAAACTTGTTCCATGTGCCTTTCCCGCATGGGGCTGTCAGGGAATCGTAGAGGGGTCTGCACCGTTTCCTCTCTTTCAGCATGCTCTCTTGACAACGTGTTACTTCCTTGTGTTACCACCGTGTTGCGGCGCACCTTGCTCGGGGCAACACGGGCTGGTCAAAATGTGGAAAGGCTTCACGAATTTGCGTGTCTCTCTGTATCGATTCCAATTTATTAGATGTGCTGCCTTAGCAAGCACATTGACTCACAGGCGCCGCCGACCATTTGAACCCCCTGTTGTCGCAACCACACCTTCACAGCGGTGAGGGCCGGAGGGCCGCAATCCCTATGAACCACCACAAGAGCGAGGGGTGAGGTCTGTCCCTGGCAGATGTCAATGTGTTTGCCGGAAAATATGTTAGCCGTGAGTGCCGGCTCATTCTGTCTGACTGTTTAATCCACAAAAAGGATAAGCTCAAAAGTGTCCTGACACTGAGCGGGCCGGTGCCCAAGTTGCCTTTCTGGCCGGGGGCTGGACTTTGGCCCTAAGCAGTCCCTTCCTAAGACACACCCCCAAAACGACTGGCAAACTCTGAGAATCCCTCTGTGAAATCAGCAGTGGGATAAGCCGCACTGTGTAAAGTTGGTCATGCCAAATTTGTCTTCCTGAGCATGTGGGACAACTTTAAGCCCTTTATTGTGGGAACGACACCTTTAATCCCCTTGTTGTCCACCTGTTGCTGCCATCTTTATCTGATGGCAAACTTGTTCCATGTGCCTTTCCCGCATGGGGCTGTCAGGGAATCGTAGAGGGGTCTGCACCGTTTCCTCTCTTTCAGCATGCTCTCTTGACAACGTGTTACTTCCTTGTGTTACCACCGTGTTGCGGCGCACCTTGCTCGGGGCAACACGGGCTGGTCAAAATGTGGAAACGCTTCACGAATTTGCGTGTCATCCTTTTGCAGGGGCCATGCTAATCTTCTCTGTATCGATTCCAATTTATTAGATGTGCTGCCTTAGCAAGCACATTGACTCACAGGCGCCGCCGACCATTTGAACCCCCTGTTGTCGCAACCACACCTTCACAGCGGTGAGGGCCGGAGGGCCGCAATCCCTATGAACCACCACAAGAGCGAGGGGTGAGGTCTGTCCCTGGCAGATGTCAATGTGTTTGCCGGAAAATATGTTAGCCGTGAGTGCCGGCTCATTCTGTCTGACTGTTTAATCCACAAAAAGGATAAGCTCAAAAGTGTCCTGACACTGAGCGGGCCGGTGCCCAAGTTGCCTTTCTGGCCGGGGGCTGGACTTTGGCCCTAAGCAGTCCCTTCCTAAGACACACCCCCAAAACGACTGGCAAACTCTGAGAATCCCTCTGTGAAATCAGCAGTGGGATAAGCCGCACTGTGTAAAGTTGGTCATGCCAAATTTGTCTTCCTGAGCATGTGGGACAACTTTAAGCCCTTTATTGTGGGAACGACACCTTTAATCCCCTTGTTGTCCACCTGTTGCTGCCATCTTTATCTGATGGCAAACTTGTTCCATGTGCCTTTCCCGCATGGGGCTGTCAGGGAATCGTAGAGGGGTCTGCACCGTTTCCTCTCTTTCAGCATGCTCTCTTGACAAGGTGTTACTTCCTTGTGTTACCACCGTGTTGCGGCGCACCTTGCTCGGGGCAACACGGGCTGGTCAAAATGTGGAAACGCTTCACGAATTTGCGTGTCATCCTTTCGCAGGGGCCATGCTAATCTTCTCTGTATCGATTCCAATTTATTAGATGTGCTGCCTTAGCAAGCACATTGACTCACAGGCGCCGCCGACCATTTGAACCCCCTGTTGTCGCAACCACACCTTCACAGCGGTGAGGGCCGGAGGGCCGCAATCCCTATGAACCACCACAAGAGCGAGGGGTGAGGTCTGTCCCTGGCAGATGTCAATGTGTTTGCCGGAAAATATGTTAGCCGTGAGTGCCGGCTCATTCTGTCTGACTGTTTAATCCACAAAAAGGATAAGCTCAAAAGTGTCCTGACACTGAGCGGGCCGGTGCCCAAGTTGCCTTTCTGGCCGGGGGCTGGACTTTGGCCCTAAGCAGTCCCTTCCTAAGACACACCCCCAAAACGACTGGCAAACTCTGAGAATCCCTCTGTGAAATCAGCAGTGGGATAAGCCGCACTGTGTAAAGTTGGTCATGCCAAATTTGTCTTCCTGAGCATGTGGGACAACTTTAAGCCCTTTATTGTGGGAACGACACCTTTAATCCCCTTGTTGTCCACCTGTTGCTGCCATCTTTATCTGATGGCAAACTTGTTCCATGTGCCTTTCCCGCATGGGGCTGTCAGGGAATCGTAGAGGGGTCTGCACCGTTTCCTCTCTTTCAGCATGCTCTCTTGACAAGGTGTTACTTCCTTGTGTTACCACCGTGTTGCGGCGCACCTTGCTCGGGGCAACACGGGCTGGTCAAAATGTGGAAACGCTTCACGAATTTGCGTGTCATCCTTTCGCAGGGGCCATGCTAATCTTCTCTGTATCGATTCCAATTTATTAGATGTGCTGCCTTAGCAAGCACATTGACTCACAGGCGCCGCCGACCATTTGAACCCCCTGTTGTCGCAACCACACCTTCACAGCGGTGAGGGCCGGAGGGCCGCAATCCCTATGAACCACCACAATAGCGAGGGGTGAGGTCTGTCCCTGGCAGATGTCAATGTGTTTGCCGGAAAATATGTTAGCCGTGAGTGCCGGCTCATTCTGTCTGACTGTTTAATCCACAAAAAGGATAAGCTCAAAAGTGTCCTGACACTGAGCGGGCCGGTGCCCAAGTTGCCTTTCTGGCCGGGGGCTGGACTGTGGCCCTAAGCAGTCCCTTCCTAAGACACACCCCCAAAACGACTGGCAAACTCTGAGAATCCCTCTGTGAAATCAGCAGTGGGATAAGCCGCACTGTGTAAAGTTGGTCATGCCAAATTTGTCTTCCTGAGCATGTGGGACAACTTTAAGCCCTTTATTGTGGGAACGACACCTTTAATCCCCTTGTTGTCCACCTGTTGCTGCCATCTTTATCTGATGGCAAACTTGTTCCATGTGCCTTTCCCGCATGGGGCTGTCAGGGAATCGTAGAGGGGTCTGCACCGTTTCCTCTCTTTCAGCATGCTCTCTTGACAACGTGTTACTTCCTTGTGTTACCACCGTGTTGCGGCGCACCTTGCTCGGGGCAACACGGGCTGGTCAAAATGTGGAAAGGCTTCACGAATTTGCGTGTCTCTCTGTATCGATTCCAATTTATTAGATGTGCTGCCTTAGCAAGCACATTGACTCACAGGCGCCGCCGACCATTTGAACCCCCTGTTGTCGCAACCACACCTTCACAGCGGTGAGGGCCGGAGGGCCGCAATCCCTATGAACCACCACAAGAGCGAGGGGTGAGGTCTGTCCCTGGCAGATGTCAATGTGTTTGCCGGAAAATATGTTAGCCGTGAGTGCCGGCTCATTCTGTCTGACTGTTTAATCCACAAAAAGGATAAGCTCAAAAGTGTCCTGACACTGAGCGGGCCGGTGCCCAAGTTGCCTTTCTGGCCGGGGGCTGGACTTTGGCCCTAAGCAGTCCCTTCCTAAGACACACCCCCAAAACGACTGGCAAACTCTGAGAATCCCTCTGTGAAATCAGCAGTGGGATAAGCCGCACTGTGTAAAGTTGGTCATGCCAAATTTGTCTTCCTGAGCATGTGGGACAACTTTAAGCCCTTTATTGTGGGAACGACACCTTTAATCCCCTTGTTGTCCACCTGTTGCTGCCATCTTTATCTGATGGCAAACTTGTTCCATGTGCCTTTCCCGCATGGGGCTGTCAGGGAATCGTAGAGGGGTCTGCACCGTTTCCTCTCTTTCAGCATGCTCTCTTGACAACGTGTTACTTCCTTGTGTTACCACCGTGTTGCGGCGCACCTTGCTCGGGGCAACACGGGCTGGTCAAAATGTGGAAACGCTTCACGAATTTGCGTGTCATCCTTTTGCAGGGGCCATGCTAATCTTCTCTGTATCGATTCCAATTTATTAGATGTGCTGCCTTAGCAAGCACATTGACTCACAGGCGCCGCCGACCATTTGAACCCCCTGTTGTCGCAACCACACCTTCACAGCGGTGAGGGCCGGAGGGCCGCAATCCCTATGAACCACCACAAGAGCGAGGTCTGTCCCTGGCAGATGTCAATGTGTTTGCCGGAAAATATGTTAGCCGTGAGTGCCGGCTCATTCTGTCTGACTGTTTAATCCACAAAAAGGATAAGCTCAAAAGTGTCCTGACACTGAGTGGGCCGGTGCCCAAGTTGCCTTTCTGGCCGGGGGCTGGACTTTGGCCCTAAGCAGTCCCTTCCTAAAACACACCCCCAAAACGACTGGCAAACTCTGAGAATCCCTCTGTGAAATCAGCAGTGGGATAAGCCGCACTGTGTAAAGTTGGTCATGCCAAATTTGTCTTCCTAAGCATGTGGGACAACTTTAAGCCCTTTATTGTGGGAACGACACCTTTAATCCCCTTGTTGTCCACCTGTTGCTGCCATCTTTATCTGATGGCAAACTTGTTCCATGTGCCTTTCCCGCATGGGGCTGTCAGGGAATCGTAGAGGGGTCTGCACCGTTTCCTCTCTTTCAGCATGCTCTCTTGACAAGGTGTTACTTCCTTGTGTTACCACCGTGTTGCGGCGCACCTTGCTCGGGGCAACACGGGCTGGTCAAAATGTGGAAACGCTTCACGAATTTGCGTGTCATCCTTTCGCAGGGGCCATGCTAATCTTCTCTGTATCGATTCCAATTTATTAGATGTGCTGCCTTAGCAAGCACATTGACTCACAGGTGCCGCCGACCATTTGAACCCCCTGTTGTCGCAACCACACCTTCACAGCGGTGAGGGCCGGAGGGCCGCAATCCCTATGAACCACCACAAGAGCGAGGGGTGAGGTCTGTCCCTGGCAGATGTCAATGTGTTTGCCGGAAAATATGTTAGCCGTGAGTGCCGGCTCATTCTGTCTGACTGTTTAATCCACAAAAAGGATAAGCTCAAAAGTGTCCTGACACTGAGCGGGCCGGTGCCCAAGTTGCCTTTCTGGCCGGGGGCTGGACTTTGGCCCTAAGCAGTCCCTTCCTAAGACACACCCCCAAAACGACTGGCAAACTCTGAGAATCCCTCTGTGAAATCAGCAGTGGGATAAGCCGCACTGTGTAAAGTTGGTCATGCCAAATTTGTCTTCCTGAGCATGTGGGACAACTTTAAGCCCTTTATTGTGGGAACGACACCTTTAATCCCCTTGTTGTCCACCTGTTGCTGCCATCTTTATCTGATGGCAAACTTGTTCCATGTGCCTTTCCCGCATGGGGCTGTCAGGGAATCGTAGAGGGGTCTGCACCGTTTCCTCTCTTTCAGCATGCTCTCTTGACAAGGTGTTACTTCCTTGTGTTACCACCGTGTTGCGGCGCACCTTGCTCGGGGCAACACGGGCTGGTCAAAATGTGGAAACGCTTCACGAATTTGCGTGTCATCCTTTCGCAGGGGCCATGCTAATCTTCTCTGTATCGATTCCAATTTATTAGATGTGCTGCCTTAGCAAGCACATTGACTCACAGGCGCCGCCGACCATTTGAACCCCCTGTTGTCGCAACCACACCTTCACAGCGGTGAGGGCCGGAGGGCCGCAATCCCTATGAACCACCACAATAGCGAGGGGTGAGGTCTGTCCCTGGCAGATGTCAATGTGTTTGCCGGAAAATATGTTAGCCGTGAGTGCCGGCTCATTCTGTCTGACTGTTTAATCCACAAAAAGGATAAGCTCAAAAGTGTCCTGACACTGAGCGGGCCGGTGCCCAAGTTGCCTTTCTGGCCGGGGGCTGGACTGTGGCCCTAAGCAGTCCCTTCCTAAGACACACCCCCAAAACGACTGGCAAACTCTGAGAATCCCTCTGTGAAATCAGCAGTGGGATAAGCCGCACTGTGTAAAGTTGGTCATGCCAAATTTGTCTTCCTGAGCATGTGGGACAACTTTAAGCCCTTTATTGTGGGAACGACACCTTTAATCCCCTTGTTGTCCACCTGTTGCTGCCATCTTTATCTGATGGCAAACTTGTTCCATGTGCCTTTCCCGCATGGGGCTGTCAGGGAATCGTAGAGGGGTCTGCACCGTTTCCTCTCTTTCAGCATGCTCTCTTGACAACGTGTTACTTCCTTGTGTTACCACCGTGTTGCGGCGCACCTTGCTCGGGGCAACACGGGCTGGTCAAAATGTGGAAAGGCTTCACGAATTTGCGTGTCTCTCTGTATCGATTCCAATTTATTAGATGTGCTGCCTTAGCAAGCACATTGACTCACAGGCGCCGCCGACCATTTGAACCCCCTGTTGTCGCAACCACACCTTCACAGCGGTGAGGGCCGGAGGGCCGCAATCCCTATGAACCACCACAAGAGCGAGGTCTGTCCCTGGCAGATGTCAATGTGTTTGCCGGAAAATATGTTAGCCGTGAGTGCCGGCTCATTCTGTCTGACTGTTTAATCCACAAAAAGGATAAGCTCAAAAGTGTCCTGACACTGAGCGGGCCGGTGCCCAAGTTGCCTTTCTGGCCGGGGGCTGGACTTTGGCCCTAAGCAGTCCCTTCCTAAAACACACCCCCAAAACGACTGGCAAACTCTGAGAATCCCTCTGTGAAATCAGCAGTGGGATAAGCCGCACTGTGTAAAGTTGGTCATGCCAAATTTGTCTTCCTAAGCATGTGGGACAACTTTAAGCCCTTTATTGTGGGAACGACACCTTTAATCCCCTTGTTGTCCACCTGTTGCTGCCATCTTTATCTGATGGCAAACTTGTTCCATGTGCCTTTCCCGCATGGGGCTGTCAGGGAATCGTAGAGGGGTCTGCACCGTTTCCTCTCTTTCAGCATGCTCTCTTGACAAGGTGTTACTTCCTTGTGTTACCACCGTGTTGCGGCGCACCTTGCTCGGGGCAACACGGGCTGGTCAAAATGTGGAAACGCTTCACGAATTTGCGTGTCATCCTTTCGCAGGGGCCATGCTAATCTTCTCTGTATCGATTCCAATTTATTAGATGTGCTGCCTTAGCAAGCACATTGACTCACAGGTGCCGCCGACCATTTGAACCCCCTGTTGTCGCAACCACACCTTCACAGCGGTGAGGGCCGGAGGGCCGCAATCCCTATGAACCACCACAAGAGCGAGGGGTGAGGTCTGTCCCTGGCAGATGTCAATGTGTTTGCCGGAAAATATGTTAGCCGTGAGTGCCGGCTCATTCTGTCTGACTGTTTAATCCACAAAAAGGATAAGCTCAAAAGTGTCCTGACACTGAGCGGGCCGGTGCCCAAGTTGCCTTTCTGGCCGGGGGCTGGACTTTGGCCCTAAGCAGTCCCTTCCTAAGACACACCCCCAAAACGACTGGCAAACTCTGAGAATCCCTCTGTGAAATCAGCAGTGGGATAAGCCGCACTGTGTAAAGTTGGTCATGCCAAATTTGTCTTCCTGAGCATGTGGGACAACTTTAAGCCCTTTATTGTGGGAACGACACCTTTAATCCCCTTGTTGTCCACCTGTTGCTGCCATCTTTATCTGATGGCAAACTTGTTCCATGTGCCTTTCCCGCATGGGGCTGTCAGGGAATCGTAGAGGGGTCTGCACCGTTTCCTCTCTTTCAGCATGCTCTCTTGACAAGGTGTTACTTCCTTGTGTTACCACCGTGTTGCGGCGCACCTTGCTCGGGGCAACACGGGCTGGTCAAAATGTGGAAACGCTTCACGAATTTGCGTGTCATCCTTTTGCAGGGGCCATGCTAATCTTCTCTGTATCGATTCCAATTTATTAGATGTGCTGCCTTAGCAAGCACATTGACTCACAGGCGCCGCCGACCATTTGAACCCCCTGTTGTCGCAACCACACCTTCACAGCGGTGAGGGCCGGAGGGCCGCAATCCCTATGAACCACCACAATAGCGAGGGGTGAGGTCTGTCCCTGGCAGATGTCAATGTGTTTGCCGGAAAATATGTTAGCCGTGAGTGCCGGCTCATTCTGTCTGACTGTTTAATCCACAAAAAGGATAAGCTCAAAAGTGTCCTGACACTGAGCGGGCCGGTGCCCAAGTTGCCTTTCTGGCCGGGGGCTGGACTGTGGCCCTAAGCAGTCCCTTCCTAAGACACACCCCCAAAACGACTGGCAAACTCTGAGAATCCCTCTGTGAAATCAGCAGTGGGATAAGCCGCACTGTGTAAAGTTGGTCATGCCAAATTTGTCTTCCTGAGCATGTGGGACAACTTTAAGCCCTTTATTGTGGGAACGACACCTTTAATCCCCTTGTTGTCCACCTGTTGCTGCCATCTTTATCTGATGGCAAACTTGTTCCATGTGCCTTTCCCGCATGGGGCTGTCAGGGAATCGTAGAGGGGTCTGCACCGTTTCCTCTCTTTCAGCATGCTCTCTTGACAACGTGTTACTTCCTTGTGTTACCACCGTGTTGCGGCGCACCTTGCTCGGGGCAACACGGGCTGGTCAAAATGTGGAAAGGCTTCACGAATTTGCGTGTCTCTCTGTATCGATTCCAATTTATTAGATGTGCTGCCTTAGCAAGCACATTGACTCACAGGCGCCGCCGACCATTTGAACCCCCTGTTGTCGCAACCACACCTTCACAGCGGTGAGGGCCGGAGGGCCGCAATCCCTATGAACCACCACAATAGCGAGGGGTGAGGTCTGTCCCTGGCAGATGTCAATGTGTTTGCCGGAAAATATGTTAGCCGTGAGTGCCGGCTCATTCTGTCTGACTGTTTAATCCACAAAAAGGATAAGCTCAAAAGTGTCCTGACACTGAGCGGGCCGGTGCCCAAGTTGCCTTTCTGGCCGGGGGCTGGACTGTGGCCCTAAGCAGTCCCTTCCTAAGACACACCCCCAAAACGACTGGCAAACTCTGAGAATCCCTCTGTGAAATCAGCAGTGGGATAAGCCGCACTGTGTAAAGTTGGTCATGCCAAATTTGTCTTCCTGAGCATGTGGGACAACTTTAAGCCCTTTATTGTGGGAACAACACCTTTAATCCCCTTGTTGTCCACCTGTTGCTGCCATCTTTATCTGATGGCAAACTTGTTCCATGTGCCTTTCCCGCATGGGGCTGTCAGGGAATCGTAGAGGGGTCTGCACCGTTTCCTCTCTTTCAGCATGCTCTCTTGACAAGGTGTTACTTCCTTGTGTTACCACCGTGTTGCGGCGCACCTTGCTCGGGGCAACACGGGCTGGTCAAAATGTGGAAAGGCTTCACGAATTTGCGTGTCTCTCTGTATCGATTCCAATTTATTAGATGTGCTGCCTTAGCAAGCACATTGACTCACAGGTGCCGCCGACCATTTGAACCCCCTGTTGTCGCAACCACACCTTCACAGCGGTGAGGGCCGGAGGGCCGCAATCCCTATGAACCACCACAAGAGCGAGGGGTGAGGTCTGTCCCTGGCAGATGTCAATGTGTTTGCCGGAAAATATGTTAGCCGTGAGTGCCGGCTCATTCTGTCTGACTGTTTAATCCACAAAAAGGATAAACTCAAAAGTGTCCTGACACTGTGAGCGGGCCGGTGCCCAAGTTGCCTTTCTGGCCGGGGGCTGGACTTTGGCCCTAAGCAGTCCCTTCCTAAGACACACCCCCAAAACGACTGGCAAACTCTGAGAATCCCTCTGTGAAATCAGCAGTGGGATAAGCCGCACTGTGTAAAGTTGGTCATGCCAAATTTGTCTTCCTGAGCATGTGGGACAACTTTAAGCCCTTTATTGTGGGAACGACACCTTTAATCCCCTTGTTGTCCACCTGTTGCTGCCATCTTTATCTGATGGCAAACTTGTTCCATGTGCCTTTCCCGCATGGGGCTGTCAGGGAATCGTAGAGGGGTCTGCACCGTTTCCTCTCTTTCAGCATGCTCTCTTGACAAGGTGTTACTTCCTTGTGTTACCACCGTGTTGCGGCGCACCTTGCTCGGGGCAACACGGGCTGGTCAAAATGTGGAAACGCTTCACGAATTTGCGTGTCATCCTTTCGCAGGGGCCATGCTAATCTTCTCTGTATCGATTCCAATTTATTAGATGTGCTGCCTTAGCAAGCACATTGACTCACAGGCGCCGCCGACCATTTGAACCCCCTGTTGTCGCAACCACACCTTCACAGCGGTGAGGGCCGGAGGGCCGCAATCCCTATGAACCACCACAATAGCGAGGGGTGAGGTCTGTCCCTGGCAGATGTCAATGTGTTTGCCGGAAAATATGTTAGCCGTGAGTGCCGGCTCATTCTGTCTGACTGTTTAATCCACAAAAAGGATAAGCTCAAAAGTGTCCTGACACTGAGCGGGCCGGTGCCCAAGTTGCCTTTCTGGCCGGGGGCTGGACTGTGGCCCTAAGCAGTCCCTTCCTAAGACACACCCCCAAAACGACTGGCAAACTCTGAGAATCCCTCTGTGAAATCAGCAGTGGGATAAGCCGCACTGTGTAAAGTTGGTCATGCCAAATTTGTCTTCCTGAGCATGTGGGACAACTTTAAGCCCTTTATTGTGGGAACAACACCTTTAATCCCCTTGTTGTCCACCTGTTGCTGCCATCTTTATCTGATGGCAAACTTGTTCCATGTGCCTTTCCCGCATGGGGCTGTCAGGGAATCGTAGAGGGGTCTGCACCGTTTCCTCTCTTTCAGCATGCTCTCTTGACAAGGTGTTACTTCCTTGTGTTACCACCGTGTTGCGGCGCACCTTGCTCGGGGCAACACGGGCTGGTCAAAATGTGGAAACGCTTCACGAATTTGCGTGTCATCCTTTCGCAGGGGCCATGCTAATCTTCTCTGTATCGATTCCAATTTATTAGATGTGCTGCCTTAGCAAGCACATTGACTCACAGGCGCCGCCGACCATTTGAACCCCCTGTTGTCGCAACCACACCTTCACAGCGGTGAGGGCCGGAGGGCCGCAATCCCTATGAACCACCACAAGAGCGAGGGGTGAGGTCTGTCCCTGGCAGATGTCAATGTGTTTGCCGGAAAATATGTTAGCCGTGAGTGCCGGCTCATTCTGTCTGACTGTTTAATCCACAAAAAGGATAAGCTCAAAAGTGTCCTGACACTGAGCGGGCCGGTGCCCAAGTTGCCTTTCTGGCCGGGGGCTGGACTGTGGCCCTAAGCAGTCCCTTCCTAAGACACACCCCCAAAACGACTGGCAAACTCTGAGAATCCCTCTGTGAAATCAGCAGTGGGATAAGCCGCACTGTGTAAAGTTGGTCATGCCAAATTTGTCTTCCTGAGCATGTGGGACAACTTTAAGCCCTTTATTGTGGGAACAACACCTTTAATCCCCTTGTTGTCCACCTGTTGCTGCCATCTTTATCTGATGGCAAACTTGTTCCATGTGCCTTTCCCGCATGGGGCTGTCAGGGAATCGTAGAGGGGTCTGCACCGTTTCCTCTCTTTCAGCATGCTCTCTTGACAAGGTGTTACTTCCTTGTGTTACCACCGTGTTGCGGCGCACCTTGCTCGGGGCAACACGGGCTGGTCAAAATGTGGAAAGGCTTCACGAATTTGCGTGTCTCTCTGTATCGATTCCAATTTATTAGATGTGCTGCCT
This sequence comes from Anarhichas minor, assembly GCF_050575085.1. Classification (NCBI taxonomy): domain Eukaryota; kingdom Metazoa; phylum Chordata; class Actinopteri; order Perciformes; family Anarhichadidae; genus Anarhichas; species Anarhichas minor. Next base: position 19,104,237 of record NW_027466474.1, read on the forward strand.
TAGCAAGCACATTGACTCACAGGTGCCGCCGACCATTTGAACCCCCTGTTGTCGCAACCACACCTTCACAGCGGTGAGGGCCGGAGGGCCGCAATCCCTATGAACCACCACAAGAGCGAGGGGTGAGGTCTGTCCCTGGCAGATGTCAATGTGTTTGCCGGAAAATATGTTAGCCGTGAGTGCCGGCTCATTCTGTCTGACTGTTTAATCCACAAAAAGGATAAACTCAAAAGTGTCCTGACACTGTGAGCGGGCCGGTGCCCAAGTTGCCTTTCTGGCCGGGGGCTGGACTTTGGCCCTAAGCAGTCCCTTCCTAAGACACACCCCCAAAACGACTGGCAAACTCTGAGAATCCCTCTGTGAAATCAGCAGTGGGATAAGCCGCACTTGACAAGGTGTTACTTCCTTGTGTTACCACCGTGTTGCGGCGCACCTTGCTCGGGGCAACACGGGCTGGTCAAAATGTGGAAACGCTTCACGAATTTGCGTGTCATCCTTTCGCAGGGGCCATGCTAATCTTCTCTGTATCGATTCCAATTTATTAGATGTGCTGCCTTAGCAAGCACATTGACTCACAGGCGCCGCCGACCATTTGAACCCCCTGTTGTCGCAACCACACCTTCACAGCGGTGAGGGCCGGAGGGCCGCAATCCCTATGAACCACCACAATAGCGAGGGGTGAGGTCTGTCCCTGGCAGATGTCAATGTGTTTGCCGGAAAATATGTTAGCCGTGAGTGCCGGCTCATTCTGTCTGACTGTTTAATCCACAAAAAGGATAAGCTCAAAAGTGTCCTGACACTGAGCGGGCCGGTGCCCAAGTTGCCTTTCTGGCCGGGGGCTGGACTGTGGCCCTAAGCAGTCCCTTCCTAAGACACACCCCCAAAACGACTGGCAAACTCTGAGAATCCCTCTGTGAAATCAGCAGTGGGATAAGCCGCACTGTGTAAAGTTGGTCATGCCAAATTTGTCTTCCTGAGCATGTGGGACAACTTTAAGCCCTTTATTGTGGGAACAACACCTTTAATCCCCTTGTTGTCCACCTGTTGCTGCCATCTTTATCTGATGGCAAACTTGTTCCATGTGCCTTTCCCGCATGGGGCTGTCAGGGAATCGTAGAGGGGTCTGCACCGTTTCCTCTCTTTCAGCATGCTCTCTTGACAAGGTGTTACTTCCTTGTGTTACCACCGTGTTGCGGCGCACCTTGCTCGGGGCAACACGGGCTGGTCAAAATGTGGAAACGCTTCACGAATTTGCGTGTCATCCTTTCGCAGGGGCCATGCTAATCTTCTCTGTATCGATTCCAATTTATTAGATGTGCTGCCTTAGCAAGCACATTGACTCACAGGCGCCGCCGACCATTTGAACCCCCTGTTGTCGCAACCACACCTTCACAGCGGTGAGGGCCGGAGGGCCGCAATCCCTATGAACCACCACAAGAGCGAGGGGTGAGGTCTGTCCCTGGCAGATGTCAATGTGTTTGCCGGAAAATATGTTAGCCGTGAGTGCCGGCTCATTCTGTCTGACTGTTTAATCCACAAAAAGGATAAGCTCAAAAGTGTCCTGACACTGAGCGGGCCGGTGCCCAAGTTGCCTTTCTGGCCGGGGGCTGGACTGTGGCCCTAAGCAGTCCCTTCCTAAGACACACCCCCAAAACGACTGGCAAACTCTGAGAATCCCTCTGTGAAATCAGCAGTGGGATAAGCCGCACTGTGTAAAGTTGGTCATGCCAAATTTGTCTTCCTGAGCATGTGGGACAACTTTAAGCCCTTTATTGTGGGAACAACACCTTTAATCCCCTTGTTGTCCACCTGTTGCTGCCATCTTTATCTGATGGCAAACTTGTTCCATGTGCCTTTCCCGCATGGGGCTGTCAGGGAATCGTAGAGGGGTCTGCACCGTTTCCTCTCTTTCAGCATGCTCTCTTGACAAGGTGTTACTTCCTTGTGTTACCACCGTGTTGCGGCGCACCTTGCTCGGGGCAACACGGGCTGGTCAAAATGTGGAAAGGCTTCACGAATTTGCGTGTCTCTCTGTATCGATTCCAATTTATTAGATGTGCTGCCTTAGCAAGCACATTGACTCACAGGTGCCGCCGACCATTTGAACCCCCTGTTGTCGCAACCACACCTTCACAGCGGTGAGGGCCGGAGGGCCGCAATCCCTATGAACCACCACAAGAGCGAGGGGTGAGGTCTGTCCCTGGCAGATGTCAATGTGTTTGCCGGAAAATATGTTAGCCGTGAGTGCCGGCTCATTCTGTCTGACTGTTTAATCCACAAAAAGGATAAACTCAAAAGTGTCCTGACACTGTGAGCGGGCCGGTGCCCAAGTTGCCTTTCTGGCCGGGGGCTGGACTTTGGCCCTAAGCAGTCCCTTCCTAAGACACACCCCCAAAACGACTGGCAAACTCTGAGAATCCCTCTGTGAAATCAGCAGTGGGATAAGCCGCACTGTGTAAAGTTGGTCATGCCAAATTTGTCTTCCTGAGCATGTGGGACAACTTTAAGCCCTTTATTGTGGGAACGACACCTTTAATCCCCTTGTTGTCCACCTGTTGCTGCCATCTTTATCTGATGGCAAACTTGTTCCATGTGCCTTTCCCGCATGGGGCTGTCAGGGAATCGTAGAGGGGTCTGCACCGTTTCCTCTCTTTCAGCATGCTCTCTTGACAACGTGTTACTTCCTTGTGTTACCACCGTGTTGCGGCGCACCTTGCTCGGGGCAACACGGGCTGGTCAAAATGTGGAAAGGCTTCACGAATTTGCGTGTCTCTCTGTATCGATTCCAATTTATTAGATGTGCTGCCTTAGCAAGCACATTGACTCACAGGTGCCGCCGACCATTTGAACCCCCTGTTGTCGCAACCACACCTTCACAGCGGTGAGGGCCGGAGGGCCGCAATCCCTATGAACCACCACAAGAGCGAGGGGTGAGGTCTGTCCCTGGCAGATGTCAATGTGTTTGCCGGAAAATATGTTAGCCGTGAGTGCCGGCTCATTCTGTCTGACTGTTTAATCCACAAAAAGGATAAGCTCAAAAGTGTCCTGACACTGAGCGGGCCGGTGCCCAAGTTGCCTTTCTGGCCGGGGGCTGGACTGTGGCCCTAAGCAGTCCCTTCCTAAGACACACCCCCAAAACGACTGGCAAACTCTGAGAATCCCTCTGTGAAATCAGCAGTGGGATAAGCCGCACTGTGTAAAGTTGGTCATGCCAAATTTGTCTTCCTGAGCATGTGGGACAACTTTAAGCCCTTTATTGTGGGAACAACACCTTTAATCCCCTTGTTGTCCACCTGTTGCTGCCATCTTTATCTGATGGCAAACTTGTTCCATGTGCCTTTCCCGCATGGGGCTGTCAGGGAATCGTAGAGGGGTCTGCACCGTTTCCTCTCTTTCAGCATGCTCTCTTGACAAGGTGTTACTTCCTTGTGTTACCACCGTGTTGCGGCGCACCTTGCTCGGGGCAACACGGGCTGGTCAAAATGTGGAAAGGCTTCACGAATTTGCGTGTCTCTCTGTATCGATTCCAATTTATTAGATGTGCTGCCTTAGCAAGCACATTGACTCACAGGTGCCGCCGACCATTTGAACCCCCTGTTGTCGCAACCACACCTTCACAGCGGTGAGGGCCGGAGGGCCGCAATCCCTATGAACCACCACAAGAGCGAGGGGTGAGGTCTGTCCCTGGCAGATGTCAATGTGTTTGCCGGAAAATATGTTAGCCGTGAGTGCCGGCTCATTCTGTCTGACTGTTTAATCCACAAAAAGGATAAACTCAAAAGTGTCCTGACACTGTGAGCGGGCCGGTGCCCAAGTTGCCTTTCTGGCCGGGGGCTGGACTTTGGCCCTAAGCAGTCCCTTCCTAAGACACACCCCCAAAACGACTGGCAAACTCTGAGAATCCCTCTGTGAAATCAGCAGTGGGATAAGCCGCACTGTGTAAAGTTGGTCATGCCAAATTTGTCTTCCTGAGCATGTGGGACAACTTTAAGCCCTTTATTGTGGGAACGACACCTTTAATCCCCTTGTTGTCCACCTGTTGCTGCCATCTTTATCTGATGGCAAACTTGTTCCATGTGCCTTTCCCGCATGGGGCTGTCAGGGAATCGTAGAGGGGTCTGCACCGTTTCCTCTCTTTCAGCATGCTCTCTTGACAACGTGTTACTTCCTTGTGTTACCACCGTGTTGCGGCGCACCTTGCTCGGGGCAACACGGGCTGGTCAAAATGTGGAAAGGCTTCACGAATTTGCGTGTCTCTCTGTATCGATTCCAATTTATTAGATGTGCTGCCTTAGCAAGCACATTGACTCACAGGTGCCGCCGACCATTTGAACCCCCTGTTGTCGCAACCACACCTTCACAGCGGTGAGGGCCGGAGGGCCGCAATCCCTATGAACCACCACAAGAGCGAGGGGTGAGGTCTGTCCCTGGCAGATGTCAATGTGTTTGCCGGAAAATATGTTAGCCGTGAGTGCCGGCTCATTCTGTCTGACTGTTTAATCCACAAAAAGGATAAACTCAAAAGTGTCCTGACACTGTGAGCGGGCCGGTGCCCAAGTTGCCTTTCTGGCCGGGGGCTGGACTTTGGCCCTAAGCAGTCCCTTCCTAAGACACACCCCCAAAACGACTGGCAAACTCTGAGAATCCCTCTGTGAAATCAGCAGTGGGATAAGCCGCACTGTGTAAAGTTGGTCATGCCAAATTTGTCTTCCTGAGCATGTGGGACAACTTTAAGCCCTTTATTGTGGGAACGACACCTTTAATCCCCTTGTTGTCCACCTGTTGCTGCCATCTTTATCTGATGGCAAACTTGTTCCATGTGCCTTTCCCGCATGGGGCTGTCAGGGAATCGTAGAGGGGTCTGCACCGTTTCCTCTCTTTCAGCATGCTCTCTTGACAAGGTGTTACTTCCTTGTGTTACCACCGTGTTGCGGCGCACCTTGCTCGGGGCAACACGGGCTGGTCAAAATGTGGAAACGCTTCACGAATTTGCGTGTCATCCTTTAGCAGGGGCCATGCTAATCTTCTCTGTATCGATTCCAATTTATTAGATGTGCTGCCTTAGCAAGCACATTGACTCACAGGCGCCGCCGACCATTTGAACCCCCTGTTGTCGCAACCACACCTTCACAGCGGTGAGGGCCGGAGGGCCGCAATCCCTATGAACCACCACAATAGCGAGGGGTGAGGTCTGTCCCTGGCAGATGTCAATGTGTTTGCCGGAAAATATGTTAGCCGTGAGTGCCGGCTCATTCTGTCTGACTGTTTAATCCACAAAAAGGATAAGCTCAAAAGTGTCCTGACACTGAGCGGGCCGGTGCCCAAGTTGCCTTTCTGGCCGGGGGCTGGACTGTGGCCCTAAGCAGTCCCTTCCTAAGACACACCCCCAAAACGACTGGCAAACTCTGAGAATCCCTCTGTGAAATCAGCAGTGGGATAAGCCGCACTGTGTAAAGTTGGTCATGCCAAATTTGTCTTCCTGAGCATGTGGGACAACTTTAAGCCCTTTGTTGTGGGAACAACACCTTTAATCCCCTTGTTGTCCACCTGTTGCTGCCATCTTTATCTGATGGCAAACTTGTTCCATGTGCCTTTCCCGCATGGGGCTGTCAGGGAATCGTAGAGGGGTCTGCACCGTTTCCTCTCTTTCAGCATGCTCTCTTGACAAGGTGTTACTTCCTTGTGTTACCACCGTGTTGCGGCGCACCTTGCTCGGGGCAACACGGGCTGGTCAAAATGTGGAAACGCTTCACGAATTTGCGTGTCATCCTTTCGCAGGGGCCATGCTAATCTTCTCTGTATCGATTCCAATTTATTAGATGTGCTGCCTTAGCAAGCACATTGACTCACAGGCGCCGCCGACCATTTGAACCCCCTGTTGTCGCAACCACACCTTCACAGCGGTGAGGGCCGGAGGGCCGCAATCCCTATGAACCACCACAAGAGCGAGGGGTGAGGTCTGTCCCTGGCAGATGTCAATGTGTTTGCCGGAAAATATGTTAGCCGTGAGTGCCGGCTCATTCTGTCTGACTGTTTAATCCACAAAAAGGATAAGCTCAAAAGTGTCCTGACACTGAGCGGGCCGGTGCCCAAGTTGCCTTTCTGGCCGGGGGCTGGACTGTGGCCCTAAGCAGTCCCTTCCTAAGACACACCCCCAAAACGACTGGCAAACTCTGAGAATCCCTCTGTGAAATCAGCAGTGGGATAAGCCGCACTGTGTAAAGTTGGTCATGCCAAATTTGTCTTCCTGAGCATGTGGGACAACTTTAAGCCCTTTATTGTGGGAACAACACCTTTAATCCCCTTGTTGTCCACCTGTTGCTGCCATCTTTATCTGATGGCAAACTTGTTCCATGTGCCTTTCCCGCATGGGGCTGTCAGGGAATCGTAGAGGGGTCTGCACCGTTTCCTCTCTTTCAGCATGCTCTCTTGACAAGGTGTTACTTCCTTGTGTTACCACCGTGTTGCGGCGCACCTTGCTCGGGGCAACACGGGCTGGTCAAAATGTGGAAAGGCTTCACGAATTTGCGTGTCTCTCTGTATCGATTCCAATTTATTAGATGTGCTGCCTTAGCAAGCACATTGACTCACAGGTGCCGCCGACCATTTGAACCCCCTGTTGTCGCAACCACACCTTCACAGCGGTGAGGGCCGGAGGGCCGCAATCCCTATGAACCACCACAAGAGCGAGGGGTGAGGTCTGTCCCTGGCAGATGTCAATGTGTTTGCCGGAAAATATGTTAGCCGTGAGTGCCGGCTCATTCTGTCTGACTGTTTAATCCACAAAAAGGATAAACTCAAAAGTGTCCTGACACTGTGAGCGGGCCGGTGCCCAAGTTGCCTTTCTGGCCGGGGGCTGGACTTTGGCCCTAAGCAGTCCCTTCCTAAGACACACCCCCAAAACGACTGGCAAACTCTGAGAATCCCTCTGTGAAATCAGCAGTGGGATAAGCCGCACTGTGTAAAGTTGGTCATGCCAAATTTGTCTTCCTGAGCATGTGGGACAACTTTAAGCCCTTTATTGTGGGAACGACACCTTTAATCCCCTTGTTGTCCACCTGTTGCTGCCATCTTTATCTGATGGCAAACTTGTTCCATGTGCCTTTCCCGCATGGGGCTGTCAGGGAATCGTAGAGGGGTCTGCACCGTTTCCTCTCTTTCAGCATGCTCTCTTGTCAACGTGTTACTTCCTTGTGTTACCACCGTGTTGCGGCGCACCTTGCTCGGGGCAACACGGGCTGGTCAAAATGTGGAAAGGCTTCACGAATTTGCGTGTCTCTCTGTATCGATTCCAATTTATTAGATGTGCTGCCTTAGCAAGCACATTGACTCACAGGTGCCGCCGACCATTTGAACCCCCTGTTGTCGCAACCACACCTTCACAGCGGTGAGGGCCGGAGGGCCGCAATCCCTATGAACCACCACAAGAGCGAGGGGTGAGGTCTGTCCCTGGCAGATGTCAATGTGTTTGCCGGAAAATATGTTAGCCGTGAGTGCCGGCTCATTCTGTCTGACTGTTTAATCCACAAAAAGGATAAGCTCAAAAGTGTCCTGACACTTAGCGGGCCGGTGCCCAAGTTGCCTTTCTGGCCGGGGGCTGGACTTTGGCCCTAAGCAGTCCCTTCCTAAAACACACCCCCAAAACGACTGGCAAACTCTGAGAATCCCTCTGTGAAATCAGCAGTGGGATAAGCAGCACTGTGTAAAGTTGGTCATGCCAAATTTGTCTTCCTGAGCATGTGGGACAACTTTAAGCCCTTTATTGTGGGAACGACACCTTTAATCCCCTTGTTGTCCACCTGTTGCTGCCATCTTTATCTGATGGCAAACTTGTTCCATGTGCCTTTCCCGCATGGGGCTGTCAGGGAATCGTAGAGGGGTCTGCACCGTTTCCTCTCTTTCAGCATGCTCTCTTGACAACGTGTTACTTCCTTGTGTTACCACCGTGTTGCGGCGCACCTTGCTCGGGGCAACACGGGCTGGTCAAAATGTGGAAACGCTTCACGAATTTGCGTGTCATCCTTTCACAGGGGCCATGCTAATCTTCTCTGTATCGATTCCAATTTATTAGATGTGCTGCCTTAGCAAGCACATTGACTCACAGGCGCCGCCGACCATTTGAACCCCCTGTTGTCGCAACCACACCTTCACAGCGGTGAGGGCCGGAGGGCCGCAATCCCTATGAACCACCACAAGAGCGAGGGGTGAGGTCTGTCCCTGGCAGATGTCAATGTGTTTGCCGGAAAATATGTTAGCCGTGAGTGCCGGCTCATTCTGTCTGACTGTTTAATCCACAAAAAGGATAAGCTCAAAAGTGTCCTGACACTGAGCGGGCCGGTGCCCAAGTTGCCTTTCTGGCCGGGGGCTGGACTTTGGCCCTAAGCAGTCCCTTCCTAAGACACACCCCCAAAACGACTGGCAAACTCTGAGAATCCCTCTGTGAAATCAGCAGTGGGATAAGCCGCACTGTGTAAAGTTGGTCATGCCAAATTTGTCTTCCTGAGCATGTGGGACAACTTTAAGCCCTTTATTGTGGGAACGACACCTTTAATCCCCTTGTTGTCCACCTGTTGCTGCCATCTTTATCTGATGGCAAACTTGTTCCATGTGCCTTTCCCGCATGGGGCTGTCAGGGAATCGTAGAGGGGTCTGCACCGTTTCCTCTCTTTCAGCATGCTCTCTTGACAAGGTGTTACTTCCTTGTGTTACCACCGTGTTGCGGCGCACCTTGCTCGGGGCAACACGGGCTGGTCAAAATGTGGAAACGCTTCACGAATTTGCGTGTCATCCTTTCGCAGGGGCCATGCTAATCTTCTCTGTATCAATTCCAATTTATTAGATGTGCTGCCTTAGCAAGCACATTGACTCACAGGCACCGCCGACCATTTGAACCCCCTGTTGTCGCAACCACACCTTCACAGCGGTGAGGGCCGGAGGGCCGCAATCCCTATGAACCACCACAAGAGCGAGGGGTGAGGTCTGTCCCTGGCAGATGTCAATGTGTTTGCCGGAAAATATGTTAGCCGTGAGTGCCGGCTCATTCTGTCTGACTGTTTAATCCACAAAAAGGATAAACTCAAAAGTGTCCTGACACTGTGAGCGGGCCGGTGCCCAAGTTGCCTTTCTGGCCGGGGGCTGGACTTTGGCCCTAAGCAGTCCCTTCCTAAGACACACCCCCAAAACGACTGGCAAACTCTGAGAATCCCTCTGTGAAATCAGCAGTGGGATAAGCCGCACTGTGTAAAGTTGGTCATGCCAAATTTGTCTTCCTGAGCATGTGGGACAACTTTAAGCCCTTTATTGTGGGAACGACACCTTTAATCCCCTTGTTGTCCACCTGTTGCTGCCATCTTTATCTGATGGCAAACTTGTTCCATGTGCCTTTCCCGCATGGGGCTGTCAGGGAATCGTAGAGGGGTCTGCACCGTTTCCTCTCTTTCAGCATGCTCTCTTGTCAACGTGTTACTTCCTTGTGTTACCACCGTGTTGCGGCGCACCTTGCTCGGGGCAACACGGGCTGGTCAAAATGTGGAAAGGCTTCACGAATTTGCGTGTCTCTCTGTATCGATTCCAATTTATTAGATGTGCTGCCTTAGCAAGCACATTGACTCACAGGTGCCGCCGACCATTTGAACCCCCTGTTGTCGCAACCACACCTTCACAGCGGTGAGGGCCGGAGGGCCGCAATCCCTATGAACCACCACAAGAGCGAGGGGTGAGGTCTGTCCCTGGCAGATGTCAATGTGTTTGCCGGAAAATATGTTAGCCGTGAGTGCCGGCTCATTCTGTCTGACTGTTTAATCCACAAAAAGGATAAGCTCAAAAGTGTCCTGACACTTAGCGGGCCGGTGCCCAAGTTGCCTTTCTGGCCGGGGGCTGGACTTTGGCCCTAAGCAGTCCCTTCCTAAAACACACCCCCAAAACGACTGGCAAACTCTGAGAATCCCTCTGTGAAATCAGCAGTGGGATAAGCAGCACTGTGTAAAGTTGGTCATGCCAAATTTGTCTTCCTGAGCATGTGGGACAACTTTAAGCCCTTTATTGTGGGAACGACACCTTTAATCCCCTTGTTGTCCACCTGTTGCTGCCATCTTTATCTGATGGCAAACTTGTTCCATGTGCCTTTCCCGCATGGGGCTGTCAGGGAATCGTAGAGGGGTCTGCACCGTTTCCTCTCTTTCAGCATGCTCTCTTGACAACGTGTTACTTCCTTGTGTTACCACCGTGTTGCGGCGCACCTTGCTCGGGGCAACACGGGCTGGTCAAAATGTGGAAACGCTTCACGAATTTGCGTGTCATCCTTTCACAGGGGCCATGCTAATCTTCTCTGTATCGATTCCAATTTATTAGATGTGCTGCCTTAGCAAGCACATTGACTCACAGGCGCCGCCGACCATTTGAACCCCCTGTTGTCGCAACCACACCTTCACAGCGGTGAGGGCCGGAGGGCCGCAATCCCTATGAACCACCACAAGAGCGAGGGGTGAGGTCTGTCCCTGGCAGATGTCAATGTGTTTGCCGGAAAATATGTTAGCCGTGAGTGCCGGCTCATTCTGTCTGACTGTTTAATCCACAAAAAGGATAAGCTCAAAAGTGTCCTGACACTGAGCGGGCCGGTGCCCAAGTTGCCTTTCTGGCCGGGGGCTGGACTTTGGCCCTAAGCAGTCCCTTCCTAAGACACACCCCCAAAACGACTGGCAAACTCTGAGAATCCCTCTGTGAAATCAGCAGTGGGATAAGCCGCACTGTGTAAAGTTGGTCATGCCAAATTTGTCTTCCTGAGCATGTGGGACAACTTTAAGCCCTTTATTGTGGGAACGACACCTTTAATCCCCTTGTTGTCCACCTGTTGCTGCCATCTTTATCTGATGGCAAACTTGTTCCATGTGCCTTTCCCGCATGGGGCTGTCAGGGAATCGTAGAGGGGTCTGCACCGTTTCCTCTCTTTCAGCATGCTCTCTTGACAAGGTGTTACTTCCTTGTGTTACCACCGTGTTGCGGCGCACCTTGCTCGGGGCAACACGGGCTGGTCAAAATGTGGAAACGCTTCACGAATTTGCGTGTCATCCTTTCGCAGGGGCCATGCTAATCTTCTCTGTATCGATTCCAATTTATTAGATGTGCTGCCTTAGCAAGCACATTGACTCACAGGCACCGCCGACCATTTGAACCCCCTGTTGTCGCAACCACACCTTCACAGCGGTGAGGGCCGGAGGGCCGCAATCCCTATGAACCACCACAAGAGCGAGGGGTGAGGTCTGTCCCTGGCAGATGTCAATGTGTTTGCCGGAAAATATGTTAGCCGTGAGTGCCGGCTCATTCTGTCTGACTGTTTAATCCACAAAAAGGATAAACTCAAAAGTGTCCTGACACTGTGAGCGGGCCGGTGCCCAAGTTGCCTTTCTGGCCGGGGGCTGGACTTTGGCCCTAAGCAGTCCCTTCCTAAGACACACCCCCAAAACGACTGGCAAACTCTGAGAATCCCTCTGTGAAATCAGCAGTGGGATAAGCCGCACTGTGTAAAGTTGGTCATGCCAAATTTGTCTTCCTGAGCATGTGGGACAACTTTAAGCCCTTTATTGTGGGAACGACACCTTTAATCCCCTTGTTGTCCACCTGTTGCTGCCATCTTTATCTGATGGCAAACTTGTTCCATGTGCCTTTCCCGCATGGGGCTGTCAGGGAATCGTAGAGGGGTCTGCACCGTTTCCTCTCTTTCAGCATGCTCTCTTGACAAGGTGTTACTTCCTTGTGTTACCACCGTGTTGCGGCGCACCTTGCTCGGGGCAACACGGGCTGGTCAAAATGTGGAAACGCTTCACGAATTTGCGTGTCATCCTTTCGCAGGGGCCATGCTAATCTTCTCTGTATCGATTCCAATTTATTAGATGTGCTGCCTTAGCAAGCACATTGACTCACAGGCGCCGCCGACCATTTGAACCCCCTGTTGTCGCAACCACACCTTCACAGCGGTGAGGGCCGGAGGGCCGCAATCCCTATGAACCACCACAATAGCGAGGGGTGAGGTCTGTCCCTGGCAGATGTCAATGTGTTTGCCGGAAAATATGTTAGCCGTGAGTGCCGGCTCATTCTGTCTGACTGTTTAATCCACAAAAAGGATAAGCTCAAAAGTGTCCTGACACTGAGCGGGCCGGTGCCCAAGTTGCCTTTCTGGCCGGGGGCTGGACTGTGGCCCTAAGCAGTCCCTTCCTAAGACACACCCCCAAAACGACTGGCAAACTCTGAGAATCCCTCTGTGAAATCAGCAGTGGGATAAGCCGCACTGTGTAAAGTTGGTCATGCCAAATTTGTCTTCCTGAGCATGTGGGACAACTTTAAGCCCTTTGTTGTGGGAACAACACCTTTAATCCCCTTGTTGTCCACCTGTTGCTGCCATCTTTATCTGATGGCAAACTTGTTCCATGTGCCTTTCCCGCATGGGGCTGTCAGGGAATCGTAGAGGGGTCTGCACCGTTTCCTCTCTTTCAGCATGCTCTCTTGACAAGGTGTTACTTCCTTGTGTTACCACCGTGTTGCGGCGCACCTTGCTCGGGGCAACACGGGCTGGTCAAAATGTGGAAAGGCTTCACGAATTTGCGTGTCTCTCTGTATCGATTCCAATTTATTAGATGTGCTGCCTTAGCAAGCACATTGACTCACAGGTGCCGCCGACCATTTGAACCCCCTGTTGTCGCAACCACACCTTCACAGCGGTGAGGGCCGGAGGGCCGCAATCCCTATGAACCACCACAAGAGCGAGGGGTGAGGTCTGTCCCTGGCAGATGTCAATGTGTTTGCCGGAAAATATGTTAGCCGTGAGTGCCGGCTCATTCTGTCTGACTGTTTAATCCACAAAAAGGATAAACTCAAAAGTGTCCTGACACTGTGAGCGGGCCGGTGCCCAAGTTGCCTTTCTGGCCGGGGGCTGGACTTTGGCCCTAAGCAGTCCCTTCCTAAGACACACCCCCAAAACGACTGGCAAACTCTGAGAATCCCTCTGTGAAATCAGCAGTGGGATAAGCCGCACTGTGTAAAGTTGGTCATGCCAAATTTGTCTTCCTGAGCATGTGGGACAACTTTAAGCCCTTTATTGTGGGAACGACACCTTTAATCCCCTTGTTGTCCACCTGTTGCTGCCATCTTTATCTGATGGCAAACTTGTTCCATGTGCCTTTCCCGCATGGGGCTGTCAGGGAATCGTAGAGGGGTCTGCACCGTTTCCTCTCTTTCAGCATGCTCTCTTGTCAACGTGTTACTTCCTTGTGTTACCACCGTGTTGCGGCGCACCTTGCTCGGGGCAACACGGGCTGGTCAAAATGTGGAAAGGCTTCACGAATTTGCGTGTCTCTCTGTATCGATTCCAATTTATTAGATGTGCTGCCTTAGCAAGCACATTGACTCACAGGTGCCGCCGACCATTTGAACCCCCTGTTGTCGCAACCACACCTTCACAGCGGTGAGGGCCGGAGGGCCGCAATCCCTATGAACCACCACAAGAGCGAGGGGTGAGGTCTGTCCCTGGCAGATGTCAATGTGTTTGCCGGAAAATATGTTAGCCGTGAGTGCCGGCTCATTCTGTCTGACTGTTTAATCCACAAAAAGGATAAGCTCAAAAGTGTCCTGACACTTAGCGGGCCGGTGCCCAAGTTGCCTTTCTGGCCGGGGGCTGGACTTTGGCCCTAAGCAGTCCCTTCCTAAAACACACCCCCAAAACGACTGGCAAACTCTGAGAATCCCTCTGTGAAATCAGCAGTGGGATAAGCAGCACTGTGTAAAGTTGGTCATGCCAAATTTGTCTTCCTGAGCATGTGGGACAACTTTAAGCCCTTTATTGTGGGAACGACACCTTTAATCCCCTTGTTGTCCACCTGTTGCTGCCATCTTTATCTGATGGCAAACTTGTTCCATGTGCCTTTCCCGCATGGGGCTGTCAGGGAATCGTAGAGGGGTCTGCACCGTTTCCTCTCTTTCAGCATGCTCTCTTGACAACGTGTTACTTCCTTGTGTTACCACCGTGTTGCGGCGCACCTTGCTCGGGGCAACACGGGCTGGTCAAAATGTGGAAACGCTTCACGAATTTGCGTGTCATCCTTTCACAGGGGCCATGCTAATCTTCTCTGTATCGATTCCAATTTATTAGATGTGCTGCCTTAGCAAGCACATTGACTCACAGGCGCCGCCGACCATTTGAACCCCCTGTTGTCGCAACCACACCTTCACAGCGGTGAGGGCCGGAGGGCCGCAATCCCTATGAACCACCACAAGAGCGAGGGGTGAGGTCTGTCCCTGGCAGATGTCAATGTGTTTGCCGGAAAATATGTTAGCCGTGAGTGCCGGCTCATTCTGTCTGACTGTTTAATCCACAAAAAGGATAAGCTCAAAAGTGTCCTGACACTGAGCGGGCCGGTGCCCAAGTTGCCTTTCTGGCCGGGGGCTGGACTTTGGCCCTAAGCAGTCCCTTCCTAAGACACACCCCCAAAACGACTGGCAAACTCTGAGAATCCCTCTGTGAAATCAGCAGTGGGATAAGCCGCACTGTGTAAAGTTGGTCATGCCAAATTTGTCTTCCTGAGCATGTGGGACAACTTTAAGCCCTTTATTGTGGGAACGACACCTTTAATCCCCTTGTTGTCCACCTGTTGCTGCCATCTTTATCTGATGGCAAACTTGTTCCATGTGCCTTTCCCGCATGGGGCTGTCAGGGAATCGTAGAGGGGTCTGCACCGTTTCCTCTCTTTCAGCATGCTCTCTTGACAAGGTGTTACTTCCTTGTGTTACCACCGTGTTGCGGCGCACCTTGCTCGGGGCAACACGGGCTGGTCAAAATGTGGAAACGCTTCACGAATTTGCGTGTCATCCTTTCGCAGGGGCCATGCTAATCTTCTCTGTATCGATTCCAATTTATTAGATGTGCTGCCTTAGCAAGCACATTGACTCACAGGCACCGCCGACCATTTGAACCCCCTGTTGTCGCAACCACACCTTCACAGCGGTGAGGGCCGGAGGGCCGCAATCCCTATGAACCACCACAAGAGCGAGGGGTGAGGTCTGTCCCTGGCAGATGTCAATGTGTTTGCCGGAAAATATGTTAGCCGTGAGTGCCGGCTCATTCTGTCTGACTGTTTAATCCACAAAAAGGATAAACTCAAAAGTGTCCTGACACTGTGAGCGGGCCGGTGCCCAAGTTGCCTTTCTGGCCGGGGGCTGGACTTTGGCCCTAAGCAGTCCCTTCCTAAGACACACCCCCAAAACGACTGGCAAACTCTGAGAATCCCTCTGTGAAATCAGCAGTGGGATAAGCCGCACTGTGTAAAGTTGGTCATGCCAAATTTGTCTTCCTGAGCATGTGGGACAACTTTAAGCCCTTTATTGTGGGAACGACACCTTTAATCCCCTTGTTGTCCACCTGTTGCTGCCATCTTTATCTGATGGCAAACTTGTTCCATGTGCCTTTCCCGCATGGGGCTGTCAGGGAATCGTAGAGGGGTCTGCACCGTTTCCTCTCTTTCAGCATGCTCTCTTGTCAACGTGTTACTTCCTTGTGTTACCACCGTGTTGCGGCGCACCTTGCTCGGGGCAACACGGGCTGGTCAAAATGTGGAAAGGCTTCACGAATTTGCGTGTCTCTCTGTATCGATTCCAATTTATTAGATGTGCTGCCTTAGCAAGCACATTGACTCACAGGTGCCGCCGACCATTTGAACCCCCTGTTGTCGCAACCACACCTTCACAGCGGTGAGGGCCGGAGGGCCGCAATCCCTATGAACCACCACAAGAGCGAGGGGTGAGGTCTGTCCCTGGCAGATGTCAATGTGTTTGCCGGAAAATATGTTAGCCGTGAGTGCCGGCTCATTCTGTCTGACTGTTTAATCCACAAAAAGGATAAGCTCAAAAGTGTCCTGACACTTAGCGGGCCGGTGCCCAAGTTGCCTTTCTGGCCGGGGGCTGGACTTTGGCCCTAAGCAGTCCCTTCCTAAAACACACCCCCAAAACGACTGGCAAACTCTGAGAATCCCTCTGTGAAATCAGCAGTGGGATAAGCAGCACTGTGTAAAGTTGGTCATGCCAAATTTGTCTTCCTGAGCATGTGGGACAACTTTAAGCCCTTTATTGTGGGAACGACACCTTTAATCCCCTTGTTGTCCACCTGTTGCTGCCATCTTTATCTGATGGCAAACTTGTTCCATGTGCCTTTCCCGCATGGGGCTGTCAGGGAATCGTAGAGGGGTCTGCACCGTTTCCTCTCTTTCAGCATGCTCTCTTGACAACGTGTTACTTCCTTGTGTTACCACCGTGTTGCGGCGCACCTTGCTCGGGGCAACACGGGCTGGTCAAAATGTGGAAACGCTTCACGAATTTGCGTGTCATCCTTTCACAGGGGCCATGCTAATCTTCTCTGTATCGATTCCAATTTATTAGATGTGCTGCCTTAGCAAGCACATTGACTCACAGGCGCCGCCGACCATTTGAACCCCCTGTTGTCGCAACCACACCTTCACAGCGGTGAGGGCCGGAGGGCCGCAATCCCTATGAACCACCACAAGAGCGAGGGGTGAGGTCTGTCCCTGGCAGATGTCAATGTGTTTGCCGGAAAATATGTTAGCCGTGAGTGCCGGCTCATTCTGTCTGACTGTTTAATCCACAAAAAGGATAAGCTCAAAAGTGTCCTGACACTGAGCGGGCCGGTGCCCAAGTTGCCTTTCTGGCCGGGGGCTGGACTTTGGCCCTAAGCAGTCCCTTCCTAAGACACACCCCCAAAACGACTGGCAAACTCTGAGAATCCCTCTGTGAAATCAGCAGTGGGATAAGCCGCACTGTGTAAAGTTGGTCATGCCAAATTTGTCTTCCTGAGCATGTGGGACAACTTTAAGCCCTTTATTGTGGGAACGACACCTTTAATCCCCTTGTTGTCCACCTGTTGCTGCCATCTTTATCTGATGGCAAACTTGTTCCATGTGCCTTTCCCGCATGGGGCTGTCAGGGAATCGTAGAGGGGTCTGCACCGTTTCCTCTCTTTCAGCATGCTCTCTTGACAAGGTGTTACTTCCTTGTGTTACCACCGTGTTGCGGCGCACCTTGCTCGGGGCAACACGGGCTGGTCAAAATGTGGAAACGCTTCACGAATTTGCGTGTCATCCTTTCGCAGGGGCCATGCTAATCTTCTCTGTATCGATTCCAATTTATTAGATGTGCTGCCTTAGCAAGCACATTGACTCACAGGCACCGCCGACCATTTGAACCCCCTGTTGTCGCAACCACACCTTCACAGCGGTGAGGGCCGGAGGGCCGCAATCCCTATGAACCACCACAAGAGCGAGGGGTGAGGTCTGTCCCTGGCAGATGTCAATGTGTTTGCCGGAAAATATGTTAGCCGTGAGTGCCGGCTCATTCTGTCTGACTGTTTAATCCACAAAAAGGATAAACTCAAAAGTGTCCTGACACTGTGAGCGGGCCGGTGCCCAAGTTGCCTTTCTGGCCGGGGGCTGGACTTTGGCCCTAAGCAGTCCCTTCCTAAGACACACCCCCAAAACGACTGGCAAACTCTGAGAATCCCTCTGTGAAATCAGCAGTGGGATAAGCCGCACTGTGTAAAGTTGGTCATGCCAAATTTGTCTTCCTGAGCATGTGGGACAACTTTAAGCCCTTTATTGTGGGAACGACACCTTTAATCCCCTTGTTGTCCACCTGTTGCTGCCATCTTTATCTGATGGCAAACTTGTTCCATGTGCCTTTCCCGCATGGGGCTGTCAGGGAATCGTAGAGGGGTCTGCACCGTTTCCTCTCTTTCAGCATGCTCTCTTGACAACGTGTTACTTCCTTGTGTTACCACCGTGTTGCGGCGCACCTTGCTCGGGGCAACACGGGCTGGTCAAAATATGGAAACGCTTCACGAATTTGCGTGTCATCCTTCTCTGCTAATCTTCTCTGTATCGATTCCAATTTATTAGATGTGCTGCCTTAGCAAGCACATTGACTCACAGGCGCCGCCGACCATTTGAACCCCCTGTTGTCGCAACCACACCTTCACAGCGGTGAGGGCCGGAGGGCCGCAATCCCTATGAACCACCACAAGAGCGAGGGGTGAGGTCTGTCCCTGGCAGATGTCAATGTGTTTGCCGGAAAATATGTTAGCCGTGAGTGCCGGCTCATTCTGTCTGACTGTTTAATCCACAAAAAGGATAAGCTCAAAAGTGTCCTGACACTGAGCGGGCCGGTGCCCAAGTTGCCTTTCTGGCCGGGGGCTGGACTTTGGCCCTAAGCAGTCCCTTCCTAAAACACACCCCCAAAACGACTGGCAAACTCTGAGAATCCCTCTGTGAAATCAGCAGTGGGATAAGCAGCACTGTGTAAAGTTGGTCATGCCAAATTTGTCTTCCTGAGCATGTGGGACAACTTTAAGCCCTTTATTGTGGGAACGACACCTTTAATCCCCTTGTTGTCCACCTGTTGCTGCCATCTTTATCTGATGGCAAACTTGTTCCATGTGCCTTTCCCGCATGGGGCTGTCAGGGAATCGTAGAGGGGTCTGCACCGTTTCCTCTCTTTCAGCATGCTCTCTTGACAACGTGTTACTTCCTTGTGTTACCACCGTGTTGCGGCGCACCTTGCTCGGGGCAACACGGGCTGGTCAAAATGTGGAAACGCTTCACGAATTTGCGTGTCATCCTTTCGCAGGGGCCATGCTAATCTTCTCTGTATCGATTCCAATTTATTAGATGTGCTGCCTTAGCAAGCACATTGACTCACAGGCGCCGCCGACCATTTGAACCCCCTGTTGTCGCAACCACACCTTCACAGCGGTGAGGGCCGGAGGGCCGCAATCCCTATGAACCACCACAAGAGCGAGGGGTGAGGTCTGTCCCTGGCAGATGTCAATGTGTTTGCCGGAAAATATGTTAGCCGTGAGTGCCGGCTCATTCTGTCTGACTGTTTAATCCACAAAAAGGATAAGCTCAAAAGTGTCCTGACACTGAGCGGGCCGGTGCCCAAGTTGCCTTTCTGGCCGGGGGCTGGACTTTGGCCCTAAGCAGTCCCTTCCTAAAACACACCCCCAAAACGACTGGCAAACTCTGAGAATCCCTCTGTGAAATCAGCAGCGGGATAAGCAGCACTGTGTAAAGTTGGTCATGCCAAATTTGTCTTCCTGAGCATGTGGGACAACTTTAAGCCCTTTATTGTGGGAACGACACCTTTAATCCCCTTGTTGTCCACCTGTTGCTGCCATCTTTATCTGATGGCAAACTTGTTCCATGTGCCTTTCCCGCATGGGGCTGTCAGGGAATCGTAGAGGGGTCTGCACCGTTTCCTCTCTTTCAGCATGCTCTCTTGACAACGTGTTACTTCCTTGTGTTACCACCGTGTTGCGGCGCACCTTGCTCGGGGCAACACGGGCTGGTCAAAATGTGGAAACGCTTCACGAATTTGCGTGTCATCCTTTCGCAGGGGCCATGCTAATCTTCTCTGTATCGATTCCAATTTATTAGATGTGCTGCCTTAGCAAGCACATTGACTCACAGGCGCCGCCGACCATTTGAACCCCCTGTTGTCGCAACCACACCTTCACAGCGGTGAGGGCCGGAGGGCCGCAATCCCTATGAACCACCACAAGAGCGAGGGGTGAGGTCTGTCCCTGGCAGATGTCAATGTGTTTGCCGGAAAATATGTTAGCCGTGAGTGCCGGCTCATTCTGTCTGACTGTTTAATCCACAAAAAGGATAAGCTCAAAAGTGTCCTGACACTGAGCGGGCCGGTGCCCAAGTTGCCTTTCTGGCCGGGGGCTGGACTTTGGCCCTAAGCAGTCCCTTCCTAAAACACACCCCCAAAACGACTGGCAAACTCTGAGAATCCCTCTGTGAAATCAGCAGTGGGATAAGCAGCACTGTGTAAAGTTGGTCATGCCAAATTTGTCTTCCTGAGCATGTGGGACAACTTTAAGCCCTTTATTGTGGGAACGACACCTTTAATCCCCTTGTTGTCCACCTGTTGCTGCCATCTTTATCTGATGGCAAACTTGTTCCATGTGCCTTTCCCGCATGGGGCTGTCAGGGAATCGTAGAGGGGTCTGCACCGTTTCCTCTCTTTCAGCATGCTCTCTTGACAACGTGTTACTTCCTTGTGTTACCACCGTGTTGCGGCGCACCTTGCTCGGGGCAACACGGGCTGGTCAAAATGTGGAAACGCTTCACGAATTTGCGTGTCATCCTTCTCTGCTAATCTTCTCTGTATCGATTCCAATTTATTAGATGTGCTGCCTTAGCAAGCACATTGACTCACAGGCGCCGCCGACCATTTGAACCCCCTGTTGTCGCAACCACACCTTCACAGCGGTGAGGGCCGGAGGGCCGCAATCCCTATGAACCACCACAATAGCGAGGGGTGAGGTCTGTCCCTGGCAGATGTCAATGTGTTTGCCGGAAAATATGTTAGCCGTGAGTGCCGGCTCATTCTGTCTGACTGTTTAATCCACAAAAAGGATAAGCTCAAAAGTGTCCTGACACTGAGCGGGCCGGTGCCCAAGTTGCCTTTCTGGCCGGGGGCTGGACTGTGGCCCTAAGCAGTCCCTTCCTAAGACACACCCCCAAAACGACTGGCAAACTCTGAGAATCCCTCTGTGAAATCAGCAGTGGGATAAGCCGCACTGTGTAAAGTTGGTCATGCCAAATTTGTCTTCCTGAGCATGTGGGACAACTTTAAGCCCTTTGTTGTGGGAACAACACCTTTAATCCCCTTGTTGTCCACCTGTTGCTGCCATCTTTATCTGATGGCAAACTTGTTCCATGTGCCTTTCCCGCATGGGGCTGTCAGGGAATCGTAGAGGGGTCTGCACCGTTTCCTCTCTTTCAGCATGCTCTCTTGACAAGGTGTTACTTCCTTGTGTTACCACCGTGTTGCGGCGCACCTTGCTCGGGGCAACACGGGCTGGTCAAAATGTGGAAAGGCTTCACGAATTTGCGTGTCTCTCTGTATCGATTCCAATTTATTAGATGTGCTGCCTTAGCAAGCACATTGACTCACAGGTGCCGCCGACCATTTGAACCCCCTGTTGTCGCAACCACACCTTCACAGCGGTGAGGGCCGGAGGGCCGCAATCCCTATGAACCACCACAAGAGCGAGGGGTGAGGTCTGTCCCTGGCAGATGTCAATGTGTTTGCCGGAAAATATGTTAGCCGTGAGTGCCGGCTCATTCTGTCTGACTGTTTAATCCACAAAAAGGATAAACTCAAAAGTGTCCTGACACTGTGAGCGGGCCGGTGCCCAAGTTGCCTTTCTGGCCGGGGGCTGGACTTTGGCCCTAAGCAGTCCCTTCCTAAGACACACCCCCAAAACGACTGGCAAACTCTGAGAATCCCTCTGTGAAATCAGCAGTGGGATAAGCCGCACTGTGTAAAGTTGGTCATGCCAAATTTGTCTTCCTGAGCATGTGGGACAACTTTAAGCCCTTTATTGTGGGAACGACACCTTTAATCCCCTTGTTGTCCACCTGTTGCTGCCATCTTTATCTGATGGCAAACTTGTTCCATGTGCCTTTCCCGCATGGGGCTGTCAGGGAATCGTAGAGGGGTCTGCACCGTTTCCTCTCTTTCAGCATGCTCTCTTGTCAACGTGTTACTTCCTTGTGTTACCACCGTGTTGCGGCGCACCTTGCTCGGGGCAACACGGGCTGGTCAAAATGTGGAAAGGCTTCACGAATTTGCGTGTCTCTCTGTATCGATTCCAATTTATTAGATGTGCTGCCTTAGCAAGCACATTGACTCACAGGTGCCGCCGACCATTTGAACCCCCTGTTGTCGCAACCACACCTTCACAGCGGTGAGGGCCGGAGGGCCGCAATCCCTATGAACCACCACAAGAGCGAGGGGTGAGGTCTGTCCCTGGCAGATGTCAATGTGTTTGCCGGAAAATATGTTAGCCGTGAGTGCCGGCTCATTCTGTCTGACTGTTTAATCCACAAAAAGGATAAGCTCAAAAGTGTCCTGACACTTAGCGGGCCGGTGCCCAAGTTGCCTTTCTGGCCGGGGGCTGGACTTTGGCCCTAAGCAGTCCCTTCCTAAAACACACCCCCAAAACGACTGGCAAACTCTGAGAATCCCTCTGTGAAATCAGCAGTGGGATAAGCAGCACTGTGTAAAGTTGGTCATGCCAAATTTGTCTTCCTGAGCATGTGGGACAACTTTAAGCCCTTTATTGTGGGAACGACACCTTTAATCCCCTTGTTGTCCACCTGTTGCTGCCATCTTTATCTGATGGCAAACTTGTTCCATGTGCCTTTCCCGCATGGGGCTGTCAGGGAATCGTAGAGGGGTCTGCACCGTTTCCTCTCTTTCAGCATGCTCTCTTGACAACGTGTTACTTCCTTGTGTTACCACCGTGTTGCGGCGCACCTTGCTCGGGGCAACACGGGCTGGTCAAAATGTGGAAACGCTTCACGAATTTGCGTGTCATCCTTTCACAGGGGCCATGCTAATCTTCTCTGTATCGATTCCAATTTATTAGATGTGCTGCCTTAGCAAGCACATTGACTCACAGGCGCCGCCGACCATTTGAACCCCCTGTTGTCGCAACCACACCTTCACAGCGGTGAGGGCCGGAGGGCCGCAATCCCTATGAACCACCACAAGAGCGAGGGGTGAGGTCTGTCCCTGGCAGATGTCAATGTGTTTGCCGGAAAATATGTTAGCCGTGAGTGCCGGCTCATTCTGTCTGACTGTTTAATCCACAAAAAGGATAAGCTCAAAAGTGTCCTGACACTGAGCGGGCCGGTGCCCAAGTTGCCTTTCTGGCCGGGGGCTGGACTTTGGCCCTAAGCAGTCCCTTCCTAAGACACACCCCCAAAACGACTGGCAAACTCTGAGAATCCCTCTGTGAAATCAGCAGTGGGATAAGCCGCACTGTGTAAAGTTGGTCATGCCAAATTTGTCTTCCTGAGCATGTGGGACAACTTTAAGCCCTTTATTGTGGGAACGACACCTTTAATCCCCTTGTTGTCCACCTGTTGCTGCCATCTTTATCTGATGGCAAACTTGTTCCATGTGCCTTTCCCGCATGGGGCTGTCAGGGAATCGTAGAGGGGTCTGCACCGTTTCCTCTCTTTCAGCATGCTCTCTTGACAAGGTGTTACTTCCTTGTGTTACCACCGTGTTGCGGCGCACCTTGCTCGGGGCAACACGGGCTGGTCAAAATGTGGAAACGCTTCACGAATTTGCGTGTCATCCTTTCGCAGGGGCCATGCTAATCTTCTCTGTATCGATTCCAATTTATTAGATGTGCTGCCTTAGCAAGCACATTGACTCACAGGCACCGCCGACCATTTGAACCCCCTGTTGTCGCAACCACACCTTCACAGCGGTGAGGGCCGGAGGGCCGCAATCCCTATGAACCACCACAAGAGCGAGGGGTGAGGTCTGTCCCTGGCAGATGTCAATGTGTTTGCCGGAAAATATGTTAGCCGTGAGTGCCGGCTCATTCTGTCTGACTGTTTAATCCACAAAAAGGATAAACTCAAAAGTGTCCTGACACTGTGAGCGGGCCGGTGCCCAAGTTGCCTTTCTGGCCGGGGGCTGGACTTTGGCCCTAAGCAGTCCCTTCCTAAGACACACCCCCAAAACGACTGGCAAACTCTGAGAATCCCTCTGTGAAATCAGCAGTGGGATAAGCCGCACTGTGTAAAGTTGGTCATGCCAAATTTGTCTTCCTGAGCATGTGGGACAACTTTAAGCCCTTTATTGTGGGAACGACACCTTTAATCCCCTTGTTGTCCACCTGTTGCTGCCATCTTTATCTGATGGCAAACTTGTTCCATGTGCCTTTCCCGCATGGGGCTGTCAGGGAATCGTAGAGGGGTCTGCACCGTTTCCTCTCTTTCAGCATGCTCTCTTGTCAACGTGTTACTTCCTTGTGTTACCACCGTGTTGCGGCGCACCTTGCTCGGGGCAACACGGGCTGGTCAAAATGTGGAAAGGCTTCACGAATTTGCGTGTCTCTCTGTATCGATTCCAATTTATTAGATGTGCTGCCTTAGCAAGCACATTGACTCACAGGTGCCGCCGACCATTTGAACCCCCTGTTGTCGCAACCACACCTTCACAGCGGTGAGGGCCGGAGGGCCGCAATCCCTATGAACCACCACAAGAGCGAGGGGTGAGGTCTGTCCCTGGCAGATGTCAATGTGTTTGCCGGAAAATATGTTAGCCGTGAGTGCCGGCTCATTCTGTCTGACTGTTTAATCCACAAAAAGGATAAGCTCAAAAGTGTCCTGACACTTAGCGGGCCGGTGCCCAAGTTGCCTTTCTGGCCGGGGGCTGGACTTTGGCCCTAAGCAGTCCCTTCCTAAAACACACCCCCAAAACGACTGGCAAACTCTGAGAATCCCTCTGTGAAATCAGCAGTGGGATAAGCAGCACTGTGTAAAGTTGGTCATGCCAAATTTGTCTTCCTGAGCATGTGGGACAACTTTAAGCCCTTTATTGTGGGAACGACACCTTTAATCCCCTTGTTGTCCACCTGTTGCTGCCATCTTTATCTGATGGCAAACTTGTTCCATGTGCCTTTCCCGCATGGGGCTGTCAGGGAATCGTAGAGGGGTCTGCACCGTTTCCTCTCTTTCAGCATGCTCTCTTGACAACGTGTTACTTCCTTGTGTTACCACCGTGTTGCGGCGCACCTTGCTCGGGGCAACACGGGCTGGTCAAAATGTGGAAACGCTTCACGAATTTGCGTGTCATCCTTTCACAGGGGCCATGCTAATCTTCTCTGTATCGATTCCAATTTATTAGATGTGCTGCCTTAGCAAGCACATTGACTCACAGGCGCCGCCGACCATTTGAACCCCCTGTTGTCGCAACCACACCTTCACAGCGGTGAGGGCCGGAGGGCCGCAATCCCTATGAACCACCACAAGAGCGAGGGGTGAGGTCTGTCCCTGGCAGATGTCAATGTGTTTGCCGGAAAATATGTTAGCCGTGAGTGCCGGCTCATTCTGTCTGACTGTTTAATCCACAAAAAGGATAAGCTCAAAAGTGTCCTGACACTGAGCGGGCCGGTGCCCAAGTTGCCTTTCTGGCCGGGGGCTGGACTTTGGCCCTAAGCAGTCCCTTCCTAAGACACACCCCCAAAACGACTGGCAAACTCTGAGAATCCCTCTGTGAAATCAGCAGTGGGATAAGCCGCACTGTGTAAAGTTGGTCATGCCAAATTTGTCTTCCTGAGCATGTGGGACAACTTTAAGCCCTTTATTGTGGGAACGACACCTTTAATCCCCTTGTTGTCCACCTGTTGCTGCCATCTTTATCTGATGGCAAACTTGTTCCATGTGCCTTTCCCGCATGGGGCTGTCAGGGAATCGTAGAGGGGTCTGCACCGTTTCCTCTCTTTCAGCATGCTCTCTTGACAAGGTGTTACTTCCTTGTGTTACCACCGTGTTGCGGCGCACCTTGCTCGGGGCAACACGGGCTGGTCAAAATGTGGAAACGCTTCACGAATTTGCGTGTCATCCTTTCGCAGGGGCCATGCTAATCTTCTCTGTATCGATTCCAATTTATTAGATGTGCTGCCTTAGCAAGCACATTGACTCACAGGCACCGCCGACCATTTGAACCCCCTGTTGTCGCAACCACACCTTCACAGCGGTGAGGGCCGGAGGGCCGCAATCCCTATGAACCACCACAAGAGCGAGGGGTGAGGTCTGTCCCTGGCAGATGTCAATGTGTTTGCCGGAAAATATGTTAGCCGTGAGTGCCGGCTCATTCTGTCTGACTGTTTAATCCACAAAAAGGATAAACTCAAAAGTGTCCTGACACTGTGAGCGGGCCGGTGCCCAAGTTGCCTTTCTGGCCGGGGGCTGGACTTTGGCCCTAAGCAGTCCCTTCCTAAGACACACCCCCAAAACGACTGGCAAACTCTGAGAATCCCTCTGTGAAATCAGCAGTGGGATAAGCCGCACTGTGTAAAGTTGGTCATGCCAAATTTGTCTTCCTGAGCATGTGGGACAACTTTAAGCCCTTTATTGTGGGAACGACACCTTTAATCCCCTTGTTGTCCACCTGTTGCTGCCATCTTTATCTGATGGCAAACTTGTTCCATGTGCCTTTCCCGCATGGGGCTGTCAGGGAATCGTAGAGGGGTCTGCACCGTTTCCTCTCTTTCAGCATGCTCTCTTGACAACGTGTTACTTCCTTGTGTTACCACCGTGTTGCGGCGCACCTTGCTCGGGGCAACACGGGCTGGTCAAAATATGGAAACGCTTCACGAATTTGCGTGTCATCCTTCTCTGCTAATCTTCTCTGTATCGATTCCAATTTATTAGATGTGCTGCCTTAGCAAGCACATTGACTCACAGGCGCCGCCGACCATTTGAACCCCCTGTTGTCGCAACCACACCTTCACAGCGGTGAGGGCCGGAGGGCCGCAATCCCTATGAACCACCACAAGAGCGAGGGGTGAGGTCTGTCCCTGGCAGATGTCAATGTGTTTGCCGGAAAATATGTTAGCCGTGAGTGCCGGCTCATTCTGTCTGACTGTTTAATCCACAAAAAGGATAAGCTCAAAAGTGTCCTGACACTGAGCGGGCCGGTGCCCAAGTTGCCTTTCTGGCCGGGGGCTGGACTTTGGCCCTAAGCAGTCCCTTCCTAAAACACACCCCCAAAACGACTGGCAAACTCTGAGAATCCCTCTGTGAAATCAGCAGTGGGATAAGCAGCACTGTGTAAAGTTGGTCATGCCAAATTTGTCTTCCTGAGCATGTGGGACAACTTTAAGCCCTTTATTGTGGGAACGACACCTTTAATCCCCTTGTTGTCCACCTGTTGCTGCCATCTTTATCTGATGGCAAACTTGTTCCATGTGCCTTTCCCGCATGGGGCTGTCAGGGAATCGTAGAGGGGTCTGCACCGTTTCCTCTCTTTCAGCATGCTCTCTTGACAACGTGTTACTTCCTTGTGTTACCACCGTGTTGCGGCGCACCTTGCTCGGGGCAACACGGGCTGGTCAAAATGTGGAAACGCTTCACGAATTTGCGTGTCATCCTTTCGCAGGGGCCATGCTAATCTTCTCTGTATCGATTCCAATTTATTAGATGTGCTGCCTTAGCAAGCACATTGACTCACAGGCGCCGCCGACCATTTGAACCCCCTGTTGTCGCAACCACACCTTCACAGCGGTGAGGGCCGGAGGGCCGCAATCCCTATGAACCACCACAAGAGCGAGGGGTGAGGTCTGTCCCTGGCAGATGTCAATGTGTTTGCCGGAAAATATGTTAGCCGTGAGTGCCGGCTCATTCTGTCTGACTGTTTAATCCACAAAAAGGATAAGCTCAAAAGTGTCCTGACACTGAGCGGGCCGGTGCCCAAGTTGCCTTTCTGGCCGGGGGCTGGACTTTGGCCCTAAGCAGTCCCTTCCTAAAACACACCCCCAAAACGACTGGCAAACTCTGAGAATCCCTCTGTGAAATCAGCAGCGGGATAAGCAGCACTGTGTAAAGTTGGTCATGCCAAATTTGTCTTCCTGAGCATGTGGGACAACTTTAAGCCCTTTATTGTGGGAACGACACCTTTAATCCCCTTGTTGTCCACCTGTTGCTGCCATCTTTATCTGATGGCAAACTTGTTCCATGTGCCTTTCCCGCATGGGGCTGTCAGGGAATCGTAGAGGGGTCTGCACCGTTTCCTCTCTTTCAGCATGCTCTCTTGACAACGTGTTACTTCCTTGTGTTACCACCGTGTTGCGGCGCACCTTGCTCGGGGCAACACGGGCTGGTCAAAATGTGGAAACGCTTCACGAATTTGCGTGTCATCCTTTCGCAGGGGCCATGCTAATCTTCTCTGTATCGATTCCAATTTATTAGATGTGCTGCCTTAGCAAGCACATTGACTCACAGGCGCCGCCGACCATTTGAACCCCCTGTTGTCGCAACCACACCTTCACAGCGGTGAGGGCCGGAGGGCCGCAATCCCTATGAACCACCACAAGAGCGAGGGGTGAGGTCTGTCCCTGGCAGATGTCAATGTGTTTGCCGGAAAATATGTTAGCCGTGAGTGCCGGCTCATTCTGTCTGACTGTTTAATCCACAAAAAGGATAAGCTCAAAAGTGTCCTGACACTGAGCGGGCCGGTGCCCAAGTTGCCTTTCTGGCCGGGGGCTGGACTTTGGCCCTAAGCAGTCCCTTCCTAAAACACACCCCCAAAACGACTGGCAAACTCTGAGAATCCCTCTGTGAAATCAGCAGTGGGATAAGCAGCACTGTGTAAAGTTGGTCATGCCAAATTTGTCTTCCTGAGCATGTGGGACAACTTTAAGCCCTTTATTGTGGGAACGACACCTTTAATCCCCTTGTTGTCCACCTGTTGCTGCCATCTTTATCTGATGGCAAACTTGTTCCATGTGCCTTTCCCGCATGGGGCTGTCAGGGAATCGTAGAGGGGTCTGCACCGTTTCCTCTCTTTCAGCATGCTCTCTTGACAACGTGTTACTTCCTTGTGTTACCACCGTGTTGCGGCGCACCTTGCTCGGGGCAACACGGGCTGGTCAAAATGTGGAAACGCTTCACGAATTTGCGTGTCATCCTTCTCTGCTAATCTTCTCTGTATCGATTCCAATTTATTAGATGTGCTGCCTTAGCAAGCACATTGACTCACAGGCGCCGCCGACCATTTGAACCCCCTGTTGTCGCAACCACACCTTCACAGCGGTGAGGGCCGGAGGGCCGCAATCCCTATGAACCACCACAAGAGCGAGGGGTGAGGTCTGTCCCTGGCAGATGTCAATGTGTTTGCCGGAAAATATGTTAGCCGTGAGTGCCGGCTCATTCTGTCTGACTGTTTAATCCACAAAAAGGATAAGCTCAAAAGTGTCCTGACACTGAGCGGGCCGGTGCCCAAGTTGCCTTTCTGGCCGGGGGCTGGACTTTGGCCCTAAGCAGTCCCTTCCTAAAACACACCCCCAAAACGACTGGCAAACTCTGAGAATCCCTCTGTGAAATCAGCAGTGGGATAAGCAGCACTGTGTAAAGTTGGTCATGCCAAATTTGTCTTCCTGAGCATGTGGGACAACTTTAAGCCCTTTATTGTGGGAACGACACCTTTAATCCCCTTGTTGTCCACCTGTTGCTGCCATCTTTATCTGATGGCAAACTTGTTCCATGTGCCTTTCCCGCATGGGGCTGTCAGGGAATCGTAGAGGGGTCTGCACCGTTTCCTCTCTTTCAGCATGCTCTCTTGACAACGTGTTACTTCCTTGTGTTACCACCGTGTTGCGGCGCACCTTGCTCGGGGCAACACGGGCTGGTCAAAATGTGGAAACGCTTCACGAATTTGCGTGTCATCCTTCTCTGCTAATCTTCTCTGTATCGATTCCAATTTATTAGATGTGCTGCCTTAGCAAGCACATTGACTCACAGGCGCCGCCGACCATTTGAACCCCCTGTTGTCGCAACCACACCTTCACAGCGGTGAGGGCCGGAGGGCCGCAATCCCTATGAACCACCACAAGAGCGAGGGGTGAGGTCTGTCCCTGGCAGATGTCAATGTGTTTGCCGGAAAATATGTTAGCCGTGAGTGCCGGCTCATTCTGTCTGACTGTTTAATCCACAAAAAGGATAAGCTCAAAAGTGTCCTGACACTGAGCGGGCCGGTGCCCAAGTTGCCTTTCTGGCCGGGGGCTGGACTTTGGCCCTAAGCAGTCCCTTCCTAAAACACACCCCCAAAACGACTGGCAAACTCTGAGAATCCCTCTGTGAAATCAGCAGTGGGATAAGCAGCACTGTGTAAAGTTGGTCATGCCAAATTTGTCTTCCTGAGCATGTGGGACAACTTTAAGCCCTTTATTGTGGGAACGACACCTTTAATCCCCTTGTTGTCCACCTGTTGCTGCCATCTTTATCTGATGGCAAACTTGTTCCATGTGCCTTTCCCGCATGGGGCTGTCAGGGAATCGTAGAGGGGTCTGCACCGTTTCCTCTCTTTCAGCATGCTCTCTTGACAACGTGTTACTTCCTTGTGTTACCACCGTGTTGCGGCGCACCTTGCTCGGGGCAACACGGGCTGGTCAAAATGTGGAAACGCTTCACGAATTTGCGTGTCATCCTTTCGCAGGGGCCATGCTAATCTTCTCTGTATCGATTCCAATTTATTAGATGTGCTGCCTTAGCAAGCACATTGACTCACAGGCGCCGCCGACCATTTGAACCCCCTGTTGTCGCAACCACACCTTCACAGCGGTGAGGGCCGGAGGGCCGCAATCCCTATGAACCACCACAAGAGCGAGGGGTGAGGTCTGTCCCTGGCAGATGTCAATGTGTTTGCCGGAAAATATGTTAGCCGTGAGTGCCGGCTCATTCTGTCTGACTGTTTAATCCACAAAAAGGATAAGCTCAAAAGTGTCCTGACACTGAGCGGGCCGGTGCCCAAGTTGCCTTTCTGGCCGGGGGCTGGACTTTGGCCCTAAGCAGTCCCTTCCTAAAACACACCCCCAAAACGACTGGCAAACTCTGAGAATCCCTCTGTGAAATCAGCAGTGGGATAAGCAGCACTGTGTAAAGTTGGTCATGCCAAAT
Organism: Anarhichas minor; assembly: GCF_050575085.1. Taxonomy (NCBI): domain Eukaryota; kingdom Metazoa; phylum Chordata; class Actinopteri; order Perciformes; family Anarhichadidae; genus Anarhichas; species Anarhichas minor. The sequence goes on from NW_027466474.1 coordinate 19,134,782, forward strand.
TTGTCTTCCTGAGCATGTGGGACAACTTTAAGCCCTTTATTGTGGGAACGACACCTTTAATCCCCTTGTTGTCCACCTGTTGCTGCCATCTTTATCTGATGGCAAACTTGTTCCATGTGCCTTTCCCGCATGGGGCTGTCAGGGAATCGTAGAGGGGTCTGCACCGTTTCCTCTCTTTCAGCATGCTCTCTTGACAACGTGTTACTTCCTTGTGTTACCACCGTGTTGCGGCGCACCTTGCTCGGGGCAACACGGGCTGGTCAAAATGTGGAAACGCTTCACGAATTTGCGTGTCATCCTTCTCTGCTAATCTTCTCTGTATCGATTCCAATTTATTAGATGTGCTGCCTTAGCAAGCACATTGACTCACAGGCGCCGCCGACCATTTGAACCCCCTGTTGTCGCAACCACACCTTCACAGCGGTGAGGGCCGGAGGGCCGCAATCCCTATGAACCACCACAAGAGCGAGGGGTGAGGTCTGTCCCTGGCAGATGTCAATGTGTTTGCCGGAAAATATGTTAGCCGTGAGTGCCGGCTCATTCTGTCTGACTGTTTAATCCACAAAAAGGATAAGCTCAAAAGTGTCCTGACACTGAGCGGGCCGGTGCCCAAGTTGCCTTTCTGGCCGGGGGCTGGACTTTGGCCCTAAGCAGTCCCTTCCTAAAACACACCCCCAAAACGACTGGCAAACTCTGAGAATCCCTCTGTGAAATCAGCAGTGGGATAAGCAGCACTGTGTAAAGTTGGTCATGCCAAATTTGTCTTCCTGAGCATGTGGGACAACTTTAAGCCCTTTATTGTGGGAACGACACCTTTAATCCCCTTGTTGTCCACCTGTTGCTGCCATCTTTATCTGATGGCAAACTTGTTCCATGTGCCTTTCCCGCATGGGGCTGTCAGGGAATCGTAGAGGGGTCTGCACCGTTTCCTCTCTTTCAGCATGCTCTCTTGACAACGTGTTACTTCCTTGTGTTACCACCGTGTTGCGGCGCACCTTGCTCGGGGCAACACGGGCTGGTCAAAATGTGGAAACGCTTCACGAATTTGCGTGTCATCCTTCTCTGCTAATCTTCTCTGTATCGATTCCAATTTATTAGATGTGCTGCCTTAGCAAGCACATTGACTCACAGGCGCCGCCGACCATTTGAACCCCCTGTTGTCGCAACCACACCTTCACAGCGGTGAGGGCCGGAGGGCCGCAATCCCTATGAACCACCACAAGAGCGAGGGGTGAGGTCTGTCCCTGGCAGATGTCAATGTGTTTGCCGGAAAATATGTTAGCCGTGAGTGCCGGCTCATTCTGTCTGACTGTTTAATCCACAAAAAGGATAAGCTCAAAAGTGTCCTGACACTGAGCGGGCCGGTGCCCAAGTTGCCTTTCTGGCCGGGGGCTGGACTTTGGCCCTAAGCAGTCCCTTCCTAAAACACACCCCCAAAACGACTGGCAAACTCTGAGAATCCCTCTGTGAAATCAGCAGTGGGATAAGCAGCACTGTGTAAAGTTGGTCATGCCAAATTTGTCTTCCTGAGCATGTGGGACAACTTTAAGCCCTTTATTGTGGGAACGACACCTTTAATCCCCTTGTTGTCCACCTGTTGCTGCCATCTTTATCTGATGGCAAACTTGTTCCATGTGCCTTTCCCGCATGGGGCTGTCAGGGAATCGTAGAGGGGTCTGCACCGTTTCCTCTCTTTCAGCATGCTCTCTTGACAACGTGTTACTTCCTTGTGTTACCACCGTGTTGCGGCGCACCTTGCTCGGGGCAACACGGGCTGGTCAAAATGTGGAAACGCTTCACGAATTTGCGTGTCATCCTTCTCTGCTAATCTTCTCTGTATCGATTCCAATTTATTAGATGTGCTGCCTTAGCAAGCACATTGACTCACAGGCGCCGCCGACCATTTGAACCCCCTGTTGTCGCAACCACACCTTCACAGCGGTGAGGGCCGGAGGGCCGCAATCCCTATGAACCACCACAAGAGCGAGGGGTGAGGTCTGTCCCTGGCAGATGTCAATGTGTTTGCCGGAAAATATGTTAGCCGTGAGTGCCGGCTCATTCTGTCTGACTGTTTAATCCACAAAAAGGATAAGCTCAAAAGTGTCCTGACACTGAGCGGGCCGGTGCCCAAGTTGCCTTTCTGGCCGGGGGCTGGACTTTGGCCCTAAGCAGTCCCTTCCTAAAACACACCCCCAAAACGACTGGCAAACTCTGAGAATCCCTCTGTGAAATCAGCAGTGGGATAAGCAGCACTGTGTAAAGTTGGTCATGCCAAATTTGTCTTCCTGAGCATGTGGGACAACTTTAAGCCCTTTATTGTGGGAACGACACCTTTAATCCCCTTGTTGTCCACCTGTTGCTGCCATCTTTATCTGATGGCAAACTTGTTCCATGTGCCTTTCCCGCATGGGGCTGTCAGGGAATCGTAGAGGGGTCTGCACCGTTTCCTCTCTTTCAGCATGCTCTCTTGACAACGTGTTACTTCCTTGTGTTACCACCGTGTTGCGGCGCACCTTGCTCGGGGCAACACGGGCTGGTCAAAATGTGGAAACGCTTCACGAATTTGCGTGTCATCCTTCTCTGCTAATCTTCTCTGTATCGATTCCAATTTATTAGATGTGCTGCCTTAGCAAGCACATTGACTCACAGGCGCCGCCGACCATTTGAACCCCCTGTTGTCGCAACCACACCTTCACAGCGGTGAGGGCCGGAGGGCCGCAATCCCTATGAACCACCACAAGAGCGAGGGGTGAGGTCTGTCCCTGGCAGATGTCAATGTGTTTGCCGGAAAATATGTTAGCCGTGAGTGCCGGCTCATTCTGTCTGACTGTTTAATCCACAAAAAGGATAAACTCAAAAGTGTCCTGACACTGAGCGGGCCGGTGCCCAAGTTGCCTTTCTGGCCGGGGGCTGGACTTTGGCCCTAAGCAGTCCCTTCCTAAAACACACCCCCAAAACGACTGGCAAACTCTGAGAATCCCTCTGTGAAATCAGCAGTGGGATAAGCAGCACTGTGTAAAGTTGGTCATGCCAAATTTGTCTTCCTGAGCATGTGGGACAACTTTAAGCCCTTTATTGTGGGAACGACACCTTTAATCCCCTTGTTGTCCACCTGTTGCTGCCATCTTTATCTGATGGCAAACTTGTTCCATGTGCCTTTCCCGCTGGGGCTGTCAGGGAATCGTAGAGGGGTCTGCACCGTTTCCTCTCTTTCAGCATGCTCTCTTGACAACGTGTTACTTCCTTGTGTTACCACCGTGTTGCGGCGCACCTTGCTCGGCGCAACACGGGCTGGTCAAAATGTGGAAACGCTTCACGAATTTGCGTGTCATCCTTTCGCAGGGGCCATGCTAATCTTCTCTGTATCGATTCCAATTTATTAGATGTGCTGCCTTAGCAAGCACATTGACTCACAGGCGCCGCCGACCATTTGAACCCCCTGTTGTCGCAACCACACCTTCACAGCGGTGAGGGCCGGAGGGCCGCAATCCCTATGAACCACCACAAGAGCGAGGGGTGAGGTCTGTCCCTGGCAGATGTCAATGTGTTTGCCGGAAAATATGTTAGCCGTGAGTGCCGGCTCATTCTGTCTGACTGTTTAATCCACAAAAAGGATAAGCTCAAAAGTGTCCTGACACTGAGCGGGCCGGTGCCCAAGTTGCCTTTCTGGCCGGGGGCTGGACTTTGGCCCTAAGCAGTCCCTTCCTAAAACACACCCCCAAAACGACTGGCAAACTCTGAGAATCCCTCTGTGAAATCAGCAGTGGGATAAGCAGCACTGTGTAAAGTTGGTCATGCCAAATTTGTCTTCCTGAGCATGTGGGACAACTTTAAGCCCTTTATTGTGGGAACGACACCTTTAATCCCCTTGTTGTCCACCTGTTGCTGCCATCTTTATCTGATGGCAAACTTGTTCCATGTGCCTTTCCCGCATGGGGCTGTCAGGGAATCGTAGAGGGGTCTGCACCGTTTCCTCTCTTTCAGCATGCTCTCTTGACAACGTGTTACTTCCTTGTGTTACCACCGTGTTGCGGCGCACCTTGCTCGGGGCAACACGGGCTGGTCAAAATGTGGAAACGCTTCACGAATTTGCGTGTCATCCTTCTCTGCTAATCTTCTCTGTATCGATTCCAATTTATTAGATGTGCTGCCTTAGCAAGCACATTGACTCACAGGCGCCGCCGACCATTTGAACCCCCTGTTGTCGCAACCACACCTTCACAGCGGTGAGGGCCGGAGGGCCGCAATCCCTATGAACCACCACAAGAGCGAGGGGTGAGGTCTGTCCCTGGCAGATGTCAATGTGTTTGCCGGAAAATATGTTAGCCGTGAGTGCCGGCTCATTCTGTCTGACTGTTTAATCCACAAAAAGGATAAGCTCAAAAGTGTCCTGACACTGAGCGGGCCGGTGCCCAAGTTGCCTTTCTGGCCGGGGGCTGGACTTTGGCCCTAAGCAGTCCCTTCCTAAAACACACCCCCAAAACGACTGGCAAACTCTGAGAATCCCTCTGTGAAATCAGCAGTGGGATAAGCAGCACTGTGTAAAGTTGGTCATGCCAAATTTGTCTTCCTGAGCATGTGGGACAACTTTAAGCCCTTTATTGTGGGAACGACACCTTTAATCCCCTTGTTGTCCACCTGTTGCTGCCATCTTTATCTGATGGCAAACTTGTTCCATGTGCCTTTCCCGCATGGGGCTGTCAGGGAATCGTAGAGGGGTCTGCACCGTTTCCTCTCTTTCAGCATGCTCTCTTGACAACGTGTTACTTCCTTGTGTTACCACCGTGTTGCGGCGCACCTTGCTCGGGGCAACACGGGCTGGTCAAAATGTGGAAACGCTTCACGAATTTGCGTGTCATCCTTCTCTGCTAATCTTCTCTGTATCGATTCCAATTTATTAGATGTGCTGCCTTAGCAAGCACATTGACTCACAGGCGCCGCCGACCATTTGAACCCCCTGTTGTCGCAACCACACCTTCACAGCGGTGAGGGCCGGAGGGCCGCAATCCCTATGAACCACCACAAGAGCGAGGGGTGAGGTCTGTCCCTGGCAGATGTCAATGTGTTTGCCGGAAAATATGTTAGCCGTGAGTGCCGGCTCATTCTGTCTGACTGTTTAATCCACAAAAAGGATAAGCTCAAAAGTGTCCTGACACTGAGCGGGCCGGTGCCCAAGTTGCCTTTCTGGCCGGGGGCTGGACTTTGGCCCTAAGCAGTCCCTTCCTAAAACACACCCCCAAAACGACTGGCAAACTCTGAGAATCCCTCTGTGAAATCAGCAGTGGGATAAGCAGCACTGTGTAAAGTTGGTCATGCCAAATTTGTCTTCCTGAGCATGTGGGACAACTTTAAGCCCTTTATTGTGGGAACGACACCTTTAATCCCCTTGTTGTCCACCTGTTGCTGCCATCTTTATCTGATGGCAAACTTGTTCCATGTGCCTTTCCCGCATGGGGCTGTCAGGGAATCGTAGAGGGGTCTGCACCGTTTCCTCTCTTTCAGCATGCTCTCTTGACAACGTGTTACTTCCTTGTGTTACCACCGTGTTGCGGCGCACCTTGCTCGGGGCAACACGGGCTGGTCAAAATGTGGAAACGCTTCACGAATTTGCGTGTCATCCTTTCGCAGGGGCCATGCTAATCTTCTCTGTATCGATTCCAATTTATTAGATGTGCTGCCTTAGCAAGCACATTGACTCACAGGCGCCGCCGACCATTTGAACCCCCTGTTGTCGCAACCACACCTTCACAGCGGTGAGGGCCGGAGGGCCGCAATCCCTATGAACCACCACAAGAGCGAGGGGTGAGGTCTGTCCCTGGCAGATGTCAATGTGTTTGCCGGAAAATATGTTAGCCGTGAGTGCCGGCTCATTCTGTCTGACTGTTTAATCCACAAAAAGGATAAGCTCAAAAGTGTCCTGACACTGAGCGGGCCGGTGCCCAAGTTGCCTTTCTGGCCGGGGGCTGGACTTTGGCCCTAAGCAGTCCCTTCCTAAAACACACCCCCAAAACGACTGGCAAACTCTGAGAATCCCTCTGTGAAATCAGCAGTGGGATAAGCAGCACTGTGTAAAGTTGGTCATGCCAAATTTGTCTTCCTGAGCATGTGGGACAACTTTAAGCCCTTTATTGTGGGAACGACACCTTTAATCCCCTTGTTGTCCACCTGTTGCTGCCATCTTTATCTGATGGCAAACTTGTTCCATGTGCCTTTCCCGCATGGGGCTGTCAGGGAATCGTAGAGGGGTCTGCACCGTTTCCTCTCTTTCAGCATGCTCTCTTGACAACGTGTTACTTCCTTGTGTTACCACCGTGTTGCGGCGCACCTTGCTCGGGGCAACACGGGCTGGTCAAAATGTGGAAACGCTTCACGAATTTGCGTGTCATCCTTCTCTGCTAATCTTCTCTGTATCGATTCCAATTTATTAGATGTGCTGCCTTAGCAAGCACATTGACTCACAGGCGCCGCCGACCATTTGAACCCCCTGTTGTCGCAACCACACCTTCACAGCGGTGAGGGCCGGAGGGCCGCAATCCCTATGAACCACCACAAGAGCGAGGGGTGAGGTCTGTCCCTGGCAGATGTCAATGTGTTTGCCGGAAAATATGTTAGCCGTGAGTGCCGGCTCATTCTGTCTGACTGTTTAATCCACAAAAAGGATAAGCTCAAAAGTGTCCTGACACTGAGCGGGCCGGTGCCCAAGTTGCCTTTCTGGCCGGGGGCTGGACTTTGGCCCTAAGCAGTCCCTTCCTAAAACACACCCCCAAAACGACTGGCAAACTCTGAGAATCCCTCTGTGAAATCAGCAGTGGGATAAGCAGCACTGTGTAAAGTTGGTCATGCCAAATTTGTCTTCCTGAGCATGTGGGACAACTTTAAGCCCTTTATTGTGGGAACGACACCTTTAATCCCCTTGTTGTCCACCTGTTGCTGCCATCTTTATCTGATGGCAAACTTGTTCCATGTGCCTTTCCCGCATGGGGCTGTCAGGGAATCGTAGAGGGGTCTGCACCGTTTCCTCTCTTTCAGCATGCTCTCTTGACAACGTGTTACTTCCTTGTGTTACCACCGTGTTGCGGCGCACCTTGCTCGGGGCAACACGGGCTGGTCAAAATGTGGAAACGCTTCACGAATTTGCGTGTCATCCTTCTCTGCTAATCTTCTCTGTATCGATTCCAATTTATTAGATGTGCTGCCTTAGCAAGCACATTGACTCACAGGCGCCGCCGACCATTTGAACCCCCTGTTGTCGCAACCACACCTTCACAGCGGTGAGGGCCGGAGGGCCGCAATCCCTATGAACCACCACAAGAGCGAGGGGTGAGGTCTGTCCCTGGCAGATGTCAATGTGTTTGCCGGAAAATATGTTAGCCGTGAGTGCCGGCTCATTCTGTCTGACTGTTTAATCCACAAAAAGGATAAACTCAAAAGTGTCCTGACACTGAGCGGGCCGGTGCCCAAGTTGCCTTTCTGGCCGGGGGCTGGACTTTGGCCCTAAGCAGTCCCTTCCTAAAACACACCCCCAAAACGACTGGCAAACTCTGAGAATCCCTCTGTGAAATCAGCAGTGGGATAAGCAGCACTGTGTAAAGTTGGTCATGCCAAATTTGTCTTCCTGAGCATGTGGGACAACTTTAAGCCCTTTATTGTGGGAACGACACCTTTAATCCCCTTGTTGTCCACCTGTTGCTGCCATCTTTATCTGATGGCAAACTTGTTCCATGTGCCTTTCCCGCTGGGGCTGTCAGGGAATCGTAGAGGGGTCTGCACCGTTTCCTCTCTTTCAGCATGCTCTCTTGACAACGTGTTACTTCCTTGTGTTACCACCGTGTTGCGGCGCACCTTGCTCGGCGCAACACGGGCTGGTCAAAATGTGGAAACGCTTCACGAATTTGCGTGTCATCCTTTCGCAGGGGCCATGCTAATCTTCTCTGTATCGATTCCAATTTATTAGATGTGCTGCCTTAGCAAGCACATTGACTCACAGGCGCCGCCGACCATTTGAACCCCCTGTTGTCGCAACCACACCTTCACAGCGGTGAGGGCCGGAGGGCCGCAATCCCTATGAACCACCACAAGAGCGAGGGGTGAGGTCTGTCCCTGGCAGATGTCAATGTGTTTGCCGGAAAATATGTTAGCCGTGAGTGCCGGCTCATTCTGTCTGACTGTTTAATCCACAAAAAGGATAAGCTCAAAAGTGTCCTGACACTGAGCGGGCCGGTGCCCAAGTTGCCTTTCTGGCCGGGGGCTGGACTTTGGCCCTAAGCAGTCCCTTCCTAAAACACACCCCCAAAACGACTGGCAAACTCTGAGAATCCCTCTGTGAAATCAGCAGTGGGATAAGCAGCACTGTGTAAAGTTGGTCATGCCAAATTTGTCTTCCTGAGCATGTGGGACAACTTTAAGCCCTTTATTGTGGGAACGACACCTTTAATCCCCTTGTTGTCCACCTGTTGCTGCCATCTTTATCTGATGGCAAACTTGTTCCATGTGCCTTTCCCGCATGGGGCTGTCAGGGAATCGTAGAGGGGTCTGCACCGTTTCCTCTCTTTCAGCATGCTCTCTTGACAACGTGTTACTTCCTTGTGTTACCACCGTGTTGCGGCGCACCTTGCTCGGGGCAACACGGGCTGGTCAAAATGTGGAAACGCTTCACGAATTTGCGTGTCATCCTTCTCTGCTAATCTTCTCTGTATCGATTCCAATTTATTAGATGTGCTGCCTTAGCAAGCACATTGACTCACAGGCGCCGCCGACCATTTGAACCCCCTGTTGTCGCAACCACACCTTCACAGCGGTGAGGGCCGGAGGGCCGCAATCCCTATGAACCACCACAAGAGCGAGGGGTGAGGTCTGTCCCTGGCAGATGTCAATGTGTTTGCCGGAAAATATGTTAGCCGTGAGTGCCGGCTCATTCTGTCTGACTGTTTAATCCACAAAAAGGATAAGCTCAAAAGTGTCCTGACACTGAGCGGGCCGGTGCCCAAGTTGCCTTTCTGGCCGGGGGCTGGACTTTGGCCCTAAGCAGTCCCTTCCTAAAACACACCCCCAAAACGACTGGCAAACTCTGAGAATCCCTCTGTGAAATCAGCAGTGGGATAAGCAGCACTGTGTAAAGTTGGTCATGCCAAATTTGTCTTCCTGAGCATGTGGGACAACTTTAAGCCCTTTATTGTGGGAACGACACCTTTAATCCCCTTGTTGTCCACCTGTTGCTGCCATCTTTATCTGATGGCAAACTTGTTCCATGTGCCTTTCCCGCATGGGGCTGTCAGGGAATCGTAGAGGGGTCTGCACCGTTTCCTCTCTTTCAGCATGCTCTCTTGACAACGTGTTACTTCCTTGTGTTACCACCGTGTTGCGGCGCACCTTGCTCGGGGCAACACGGGCTGGTCAAAATGTGGAAACGCTTCACGAATTTGCGTGTCATCCTTCTCTGCTAATCTTCTCTGTATCGATTCCAATTTATTAGATGTGCTGCCTTAGCAAGCACATTGACTCACAGGCGCCGCCGACCATTTGAACCCCCTGTTGTCGCAACCACACCTTCACAGCGGTGAGGGCCGGAGGGCCGCAATCCCTATGAACCACCACAAGAGCGAGGGGTGAGGTCTGTCCCTGGCAGATGTCAATGTGTTTGCCGGAAAATATGTTAGCCGTGAGTGCCGGCTCATTCTGTCTGACTGTTTAATCCACAAAAAGGATAAGCTCAAAAGTGTCCTGACACTGAGCGGGCCGGTGCCCAAGTTGCCTTTCTGGCCGGGGGCTGGACTTTGGCCCTAAGCAGTCCCTTCCTAAAACACACCCCCAAAACGACTGGCAAACTCTGAGAATCCCTCTGTGAAATCAGCAGTGGGATAAGCAGCACTGTGTAAAGTTGGTCATGCCAAATTTGTCTTCCTGAGCATGTGGGACAACTTTAAGCCCTTTATTGTGGGAACGACACCTTTAATCCCCTTGTTGTCCACCTGTTGCTGCCATCTTTATCTGATGGCAAACTTGTTCCATGTGCCTTTCCCGCATGGGGCTGTCAGGGAATCGTAGAGGGGTCTGCACCGTTTCCTCTCTTTCAGCATGCTCTCTTGACAACGTGTTACTTCCTTGTGTTACCACCGTGTTGCGGCGCACCTTGCTCGGGGCAACACGGGCTGGTCAAAATGTGGAAACGCTTCACGAATTTGCGTGTCATCCTTCTCTGCTAATCTTCTCTGTATCGATTCCAATTTATTAGATGTGCTGCCTTAGCAAGCACATTGACTCACAGGCGCCGCCGACCATTTGAACCCCCTGTTGTCGCAACCACACCTTCACAGCGGTGAGGGCCGGAGGGCCGCAATCCCTATGAACCACCACAAGAGCGAGGGGTGAGGTCTGTCCCTGGCAGATGTCAATGTGTTTGCCGGAAAATATGTTAGCCGTGAGTGCCGGCTCATTCTGTCTGACTGTTTAATCCACAAAAAGGATAAACTCAAAAGTGTCCTGACACTGAGCGGGCCGGTGCCCAAGTTGCCTTTCTGGCCGGGGGCTGGACTTTGGCCCTAAGCAGTCCCTTCCTAAAACACACCCCCAAAACGACTGGCAAACTCTGAGAATCCCTCTGTGAAATCAGCAGTGGGATAAGCAGCACTGTGTAAAGTTGGTCATGCCAAATTTGTCTTCCTGAGCATGTGGGACAACTTTAAGCCCTTTATTGTGGGAACGACACCTTTAATCCCCTTGTTGTCCACCTGTTGCTGCCATCTTTATCTGATGGCAAACTTGTTCCATGTGCCTTTCCCGCTGGGGCTGTCAGGGAATCGTAGAGGGGTCTGCACCGTTTCCTCTCTTTCAGCATGCTCTCTTGACAACGTGTTACTTCCTTGTGTTACCACCGTGTTGCGGCGCACCTTGCTCGGCGCAACACGGGCTGGTCAAAATGTGGAAACGCTTCACGAATTTGCGTGTCATCCTTTCGCAGGGGCCATGCTAATCTTCTCTGTATCGATTCCAATTTATTAGATGTGCTGCCTTAGCAAGCACATTGACTCACAGGCGCCGCCGACCATTTGAACCCCCTGTTGTCGCAACCACACCTTCACAGCGGTGAGGGCCGGAGGGCCGCAATCCCTATGAACCACCACAAGAGCGAGGGGTGAGGTCTGTCCCTGTCAGATGTCAATGTGTTTGCCGGAAAATATGTTAGCCGTGAGTGCCGGCTCATTCTGTCTGACTGTTTAATCCACAAAAAGGATAAGCTCAAAAGTGTCCTGACACTGAGCGGGCCGGTGCCCAAGTTGCCTTTCTGGCCGGGGGCTGGACTTTGGCCCTAAGCAGTCCCTTCCTAAGACACCCCCCCAAAACGACTGGCAAACTCTGAGAATCCCTCTGTGAAATCAGCAGTGGGATAAGCAGCACTGTGTAAAGTTGGTCATGCCAAATTTGTCTTCCTGAGCATGTGGGACAACTTTAAGCCCTTTATTGTGGGAACGACACCTTTAATCCCCTTGTTGTCCACCTGTTGCTGCCATCTTTATCTGATGGCAAACTTGTTCCATGTGCCTTTCCCGCATGGGGCTGTCAGGGAATCGTAGAGGGGTCTGCACCGTTTCCTCTCTTTCAGCATGCTCTCTTGACAACGTGTTACTTCCTTGTGTTACCACCGTGTTGCGGCGCACCTTGCTCGGGGCAACACGGGCTGGTCAAAATGTGGAAACGCTTCACGAATTTGCGTGTCATCCTTTCGCAGGGGCCATGCTAATCTTCTCTGTATCGATTCCAATTTATTAGATGTGCTGCCTTAGCAAGCACATTGACTCACAGGCGCCGCCGACCATTTGAACCCCCTGTTGTCGCAACCACACCTTCACAGCGGTGAGGGCCGGAGGGCCGCAATCCCTATGAACCACCACAAGAGCGAGGGGTGAGGTCTGTCCCTGTCAGATGTCAATGTGTTTGCCGGAAAATATGTTAGCCGTGAGTGCCGGCTCATTCTGTCTGACTGTTTAATCCACAAAAAGGATAAGCTCAAAAGTGTCCTGACACTGAGCGGGCCGGTGCCCAAGTTGCCTTTCTGGCCGGGGGCTGGACTTTGGCCCTAAGCAGTCCCTTCCTAAAACACACCCCCAAAACGACTGGCAAACTCTGAGAATCCCTCTGTGAAATCAGCAGTGGGATAAGCAGCACTGTGTAAAGTTGGTCATGCCAAATTTGTCTTCCTGAGCATGTGGGACAACTTTAAGCCCTTTATTGTGGGAACGACACCTTTAATCCCCTTGTTGTCCACCTGTTGCTGCCATCTTTATCTGATGGCAAACTTGTTCCATGTGCCTTTCCCGCATGGGGCTGTCAGGGAATCGTAGAGGGGTCTGCACCGTTTCCTCTCTTTCAGCATGCTCTCTTGACAACGTGTTACTTCCTTGTGTTACCACCGTGTTGCGGCGCACCTTGCTCGGGGCAACACGGGCTGGTCAAAATGTGGAAACGCTTCACGAATTTGCGTGTCATCCTTTCGCAGGGGCCATGCTAATCTTCTCTGTATCGATTCCAATTTATTAGATGTGCTGCCTTAGCAAGCACATTGACTCACAGGCGCCGCCGACCATTTGAACCCCCTGTTGTCGCAACCACACCTTCACAGCGGTGAGGGCCGGAGGGCCGCAATCCCTATGAACCACCACAAGAGCGAGGGGTGAGGTCTGTCCCTGGCAGATGTCAATGTGTTTGCCGGAAAATATGTTAGCCGTGAGTGCCGGCTCATTCTGTCTGACTGTTTAATCCACAAAAAGGATAAGCTCAAAAGTGTCCTGACACTGAGCAGGCCGGTGCCCAAGTTGCCTTTCTGGCCGGGGGCTGGACTTTGGCCCTAAGCAGTCCCTTCCTAAAACACCCCCCCAAAACGACTGGCAAACTCTGATAATCCCTCTGTGAAATCAGCAGTGGGATAAGCCGCACTGTGTAAAGTTGGTCATGCCAAATTTGTCTTCCTGAGCATGTGGGACAACTTTAAGCCCTTTATTGTGGGAACGACACCTTTAATCCCCTTGTTGTCCACCTGTTGCTGCCATCTTTATCTGATGGCAAACTTGTTCCATGTGCCTTTCCCGCATGGGGCTGTCAGGGAATCGTAGAGGGGTCTGCACCGTTTCCTCTCTTTCAGCATGCTCTCTTGACAACGTGTTACTTCCTTGTGTTACCACCGTGTTGCGGCGCACCTTGCTCGGGGCAACACGGGCTGGTCAAAATGTGGAAACGCTTCACGAATTTGCGTGTCATCCTTTCGCAGGGGCCATGCTAATCTTCTCTGTATCGATTCCAATTTATTAGATGTGCTGCCTTAGCAAGCACATTGACTCACAGGCGCCGCCGACCATTTGAACCCCCTGTTGTCGCAACCACACCTTCACAGCGGTGAGGGCCGGAGGGCCGCAATCCCTATGAACCACCACAAGAGCGAGGGGTGAGGTCTGTCCCTGGCAGATGTCAATGTGTTTGCCGGAAAATATGTTAGCCGTGAGTGCCGGCTCATTCTGTCTGACTGTTTAATCCACAAAAAGGATAAGCTCAAAAGTGTCCTGACACTGAGCGGGCCGGTGCCCAAGTTGCCTTTCTGGCCGGGGGCTGGACTTTGGCCCTAAGCAGTCCCTTCCTAAGACACACCCCCAAAACGACTGGCAAACTCTGAGAATCCCTCTGTGAAATCAGCAGTGGGATAAGCCGCACTGTGTAAAGTTGGTCATGCCAAATTTGTCTTCCTGAGCATGTGGGACAACTTTAAGCCCTTTATTGTGGGAACGACACCTTTAATCCCCTTGTTGTCCACCTGTTGCTGCCATCTTTATCTGATGGCAAACTTGTTCCATGTGCCTTTCCCGCATGGGGCTGTCAGGGAATCGTAGAGGGGTCTGCACCGTTTCCTCTCTTTCAGCATGCTCTCTTGACAACGTGTTACTTCCTTGTGTTACCACCGTGTTGCGGCGCACCTTGCTCGGGGCAACACGGGCTGGTCAAAATGTGGAAACGCTTCACGAATTTGCGTGTCATCCTTTCGCAGGGGCCATGCTAATCTTCTCTGTATCGATTCCAATTTATTAGATGTGCTGCCTTAGCAAGCACGTTGACTCACAGGCGCCGCCGACCATTTGAACCCCCTGTTGTCGCTGGTAAAGGCCTTTCAAAGAGAGCCCACACAAAATCCTCGTTGCCTCCCCCTCACTTTTGACCTGCTGTTCCACATGCACCATCACTGTTAGAGCCATATTTTTAGTTTTGATTACAAATCATAATTTCTAATTTTGCTAATATATTTGTATGACCTAAACACATTCCTTTAATTTGTGAATGAAGGTTAAATTTGCATTCTGTATAATTATTTTTCTTTAGGAACTTTTGTTATTAATCAGATGAGGATCAGCTGGTATAAGAGGAAGGGGTGGGACTGAGTCTCGAGTTGGTTATTCCTTTGTGTAGAACGGGGCATCGGAACAGTCTTTGACCTCACGTTAAACTGATTAGATTTTGCTGTTAAATTTGTCGAAAGTGAAAATAAACAATCAAGTGACGGCAAAGGAATCAGCGTCTACAAGAGTTATAATTTGGACTGTTTAATGTGCGAGTCAGAAACGGAGCCCCGTAACATCGCCCAGTATATAGGAAGAAGAATAAAGAACGGGCCACCACAATCACTATCCGTTCCAGATACATCAATCCTCATGTTGCCTTAACCTTGGAAGCCATGTTCTCCTTTGCCTTCTTTGGTTTCCTCAGATGCTCCGAGTTTACTGCTTCGACCCTCATATTCAATCCAATCTGCCATGCCTGCATATCTGACTTTTCTTATTTTTCAGAAGACGCTATGACATTCTACTTAAAGCAAACTAAAACTAACCAATCAGGCCAACCTACGCCCGTCATTTACTTCAAAATACAGTCACCACTGAGTCCATTCGAGACCCTTTCCACCTACTTGTAGTTCCGAAAATCCCAGAGCATATTGCCAATGGATCCACTTTTCATCTCAGAATCCGGCGAAGTAGCTACCAGATTCTGGTTCCACCAGCACTTCCGTCACATTCTCTCCTTGTCCGGCATTTCTCCCAATCTGTACTCCGGACACTCCTTTAGAATCGGAGCCGCTACCTCAGCCTCCCGTAATGGCGTCCCAGAACACCTCATCCAAATCATGGGCCGCTGGTCCTCGCAAGCGTACCACCGCTACATCCGCTCAGATCGGTTGCCGGACGCCCAGACGGCGGTTCCCATGCCCCCGCAGCCGGACGCCATCTCCAGAGGTAAATATTGCAAAGGTCAATAATTGGATAACTCTTATGAAACACAGAATACTGTATATGTTTGTTGAAATAATGTTGCTTTGAAGTAGTACAAAACAACTAGGTCTATAGTTAACAACAGTTAAGATGCAAAAATGTGTTATAAGGCAACTTGACGAAAACTGTGGTCACCGATGCTGATTTTGTTGAATTGTGTTTTGCAGTTCCTTTGTACAACGACAGAAAAGGACTCCACAACATCCTCATCAGCAGATAAAAATGAATATGAGGAACAATATTTCTCTCAGGAATTGCCTAAGCAACCCTGTTTTTTTCCACTCATGAAAATGACTGGAAAAAACTAAGGAAGACTCAATACAAACAGCATTTTAAAACACTGGACTGGACAGGTATAATGGCTAAAGGAATACGCAGTATCCATCCACATTGCAGCTTTGGGTTCAAGCACCACAATGTCCAAACAATTGGGTCCACTAGAAATTCACCGTTGTTTACATGTCCAGGCTTTTTGATGACTGCCCTGTCGAAGTTCAGGTCAAAGTTCTTGATAAGTCATCACTCAAGGCTTTTGTCACCTTTGGTGGAGACAGAGTATTGCATCACTGTGAACAGCTGAAAAGACGGCCTGTGCGTGCTAGTGAAAGGGATGGCATAGCAGATGCCCTTGCCACTAAACTGCCTCGATCTCTTTTTTTGGAAAAACTGGATAAGCTGGAAGACAGTGTTGTGGCATCCGGACGTGACGGCACAAAAAACGAAATGGTTAGCTTAGAAATTATGCTGGAGGAAGAGCAAGGGTCTGAGGATGCAGTAATCAAAAAAATGATATTGCACCCCAAAGCTTTGGTCTGACAAGACTGTGAAACCTGTTTTATGAGCGATGCAAGGACGACAGTCTATTTAGATGCGACCGGCAGCATTGTTCATAAAGCTAAGGGACGAACTGCACCATTCTATGTGTATGAAATGTTAGTGAGACATCCGTCGAAAGGATCCTCCCCTGTCCCTGTAGCCACATACATAACCAGTGACCACACCACATCATTGGTGTCATATTTCCTGGGGGCATTTGTGACTGACCTAACAAGACTCCACGGACGATGAGCCAATAAAGGCCAGCTATGTTGATCTGTGATGACTTTATAGTACTTCTGTAATCATATAAGTTCTGTGGATTAGGCCTTCAGGAGCTGCTCTGCAGATACTACAACATTGTGACCGGACAAGGACAGGAGGACTCTACGGGGCTACCGATTTTGTATCGCTGCTTGAGTCATGTGATGAAAAATGCAAAGGATCTATGTCGTAAACAATGAGTGATTACTGTTCATGCTAAACTTTTCTGATCTCCTAACATGTGAAATCTTAAATACTGATTTCACAAGCTTTTTCTTGCAGTGCACCCATACATTACCACCTGGCCATGCATGTGTTTGGTCTAATGACACAGGCAACAACAATCAACGAGATGGATGAAGTTCTCATCAGTGCTGCTGTGGTTTTCTCCAGTTCCCACAGTGGTAGTAATGTTGAAAAACATTTCCAAAATGTCCAGAGGTTATTGACGAAAGCGAGACATTGTGACATTGATGACAACCATTGTGGAGCAAGACTTTGTGGTATGTAACCTAATCATTCTGTGAAATGAAACTGATCTACTCTAACTCTGGATTTAGATATAGCATAAAGGAAGCCTTTGCCAGGACTCTGTTCACATGCATATTTATTGCAAAGGTTTAAAGGACAACCATCCTTAAGTGGTGAGAGGGTTTGCATTTGTTTTCAAGATGTAAGACTCAAGAAATAAAACTAAACTTTTTTTGTTGTTGCTAGAATGATGTGGCACCAACACCATTCCAACATCATTTTGAGGCTATTATTCAGAGGCAAGAGCTTGAGAAAATTGGTGATTCCAATGCGTACTTCAGCCCAACATTCATCCCAACATTGCTGAATTACTTTCTACCTCAGGCAGCTCTGTGGTCTTGCTTACTCCTGGGTTAGTCCTCTTTTATGACATGTGCTTTGATGCGTTTCTTTTTATAACTACAAAGGTGTTCAAAAGAGCCGCATGTAAACCCACACAGGTAATACAAGCCAAAAATCTGGTACTAAAATATATTTGATAAAATTGCATTGGTGCTATAAGAAGAGTTTTCTCAATCTCTTCCCGTTACAAATGTATGACTTTTACTTTGAAATATCTCTTAATTGGTACAGTAAAAATGTCAGTATGGGTGGAGTCAACGATGCCCTGAACACAAATACAAAACATCATTGTCTGGAATTATTGAGAAAATATTTTTTACAACACTTCAAGTTTTAAGAAATGACACGTTCGTCTGTACAAATGTGTGACTTTTACTTTAGAAAATCTCTTAATTTGTACAGTAAAAAAGTTTTAGTTTTAGAATTGGTGGAGTTTTATACTTAATGTTAATATAAATCATTTAATCTTGTTCCCACATATGCAATATGTATATATGCTTAGTTGACATCTTATTTTGAAAACCGGATGCTGTCTCACGGTAATCTTTCCACTAACTTTGCAAAGTCCTTCACTCGCTCCCGATCTGTGCCGTTTGAATGCATTTACCACAGTGGTGGGCCGTCAGGGCCAGCAAAGCCTTCTCTGCTGGCCTAAACAGAATCACAAAGTTATAGCTATTTTATAATTTTTCATAAATACACTACATGTATTATAATTTAGAAAAATATTTTCCCCATTATCTTATTTTGTCATTGCCACTCATTCTCACTGTCTTCCTCCGTTGCTTTGCTTCCAGCCTGCAGCGCTGCTTCCAGTGCAGCTTGTTTTAAGTAGAGCTTTTATCCAATCAGATTTCACCTCTATGCTGTCGCTAGGTAAGAAGAGAGGCCCGAGGCCTTCAGACTCACAAGTGAATGAGCCTGAGACAAGCATCAACAGTATTAACGTTATAAATTAGCTTGTTGTTCCTGAAGTCAAGGATTAGCCTTAGCCGGTGTCTAGCATTCTGCCACATCAAATGACATTGATGGTTTATTTATTTGCATTTTGTAAATTTCCCAGCTTGATATTGCCACATTGAGTTAATGGCAATAAACTGCTTACCAACGTTAAATCCAAATAAAAGTTGGAAGAGCACGCTGCCCAGGGTGCAGCATGGGTGGGTGAGCCGGGCTCTCTTCACCAGGGACCGGACTGGGAAGCCTGTGCTCAACACAGAGCTGCAGTGTGGTACTACCCTCCTGGACCCCGCAGGCTCTACTACCAGCCACCGGCCTCGTCGGATGCCTTCTTCCAGCGGCCATTCTTCCTGTGGGTACCCTACAAGATGTTGCAGTGCACCATCAGCTGCCCCATCTGTACCCACAGGATGACCGGATGTGGCCTGTACAAGACCGTTCGCAAGGTCTTGTACAGCGACGGGTGGTACTTCATGGGCACGGAGTACCTCGAGTGTCACCGCTGTGGGAAGAAGTTGGCATCTGGCAGGATGCCAACTTCAGATGCCAGGAGCATTCTGGCCCAGCTGGATGTTGAGTACAGGACGGTGTTCCCAGCAGTGCTCACTTACAGGTACTTCAAAGACTCTCACACTAACTTTAAAGGGGACTTTGAACTCTGAGGGGGGAGATGAGTGAGGAGGGAGGAGCCCGAGAGCCCTCTCAGCTCTTCACACCTCAGAAAGCTCACAACAAAATGTTTCACTCAAACAACAAGTTTTTACTCAATGCTGCTTTGTTCAAGCTCAAAGTACTTGTTTTGTATCTGCTCTGCAGGCTGTCAAGTGACAAGACGGTCCTGGCGCAGATGAGGGGACGGATGCTGGGCAACAGTGCCAACAGTCTGCGCTCCTACCTGGTGGAGCAGCACACAGCAGCCTGGATGAACAGTTGCATCCGCTTCAGGTCCACCAAAAAGAAGTTCATGATATCGGGTGCAACTGTTCCTCCTCCAGCCCTGCCTGCGATGGATCCGGTCCCCACCAGGCAATGGATCCTCTCGACCTACGCCACTGACACCTTCACCCGTCTGGAGGAGATGAGAACCAAGGTGACCTCTGTCTTTGGCTCCATCCTGAAGATGGACTCGACCAAGAAGGTAGAATGTTTAGACATTTTACATTTAGCTTTCACATGCTCTCATACGTTTGTATTTTAGAATAGATTCCCGGTTCCCCCACAGGGATCAATACAGGAATTGTGATTGTGTAGATCACCAGGAAGCTGGCGGGGCACGCTGCGGGGACGGCCCAGTGGGTGACCAACGTGGGCAACGAGCACGGGCAGGTGCTCATGTCGGTCCTCACTGTGGCCGAGGGCTACAGGCTGCAGGAGATGACCTCTGGGCTGGTCAGGCGGTACAAGCTGGCTAAGGAGGAGCCACCTCTGGTCCTCTATGTGGACAGGGACTGCTGCTCTGTCACTGGGGGTTCAGCAGCTGCAGCTCTGTTCCCGGAGTGGACCCAGCTGGTAGTCAGGCTGGACATTTGGCATTTTGTCAGGAGGCTGGCGGCGATGGTCACCGCCGAGAGCCACCCCCTCTATGCACACTTCATGCGACACCTGTCCACCTGCATCTTCGCCTGGGACCAGGAGGACATCACCCTGCTCAAGAGAGCCAAGGAGGCAGAGGGACCCGGGGCTTGGAGAAGGGTCTCCGTCAGGGAGATGGCTCGGCACGGTCACCGCCGCACGCGTGGGGCACAGGAGACCGAGCGTCTCATTGAGGAGGCCCTGGACCACTTTAAGTCGGCCAAGGACAGCATGGCCATCCTGCTGCTGGACCAGTAAGTGTGGTAAGTGTCTGAAAGGTTGAACACACAAGTTAATCTTCACTGTGTGTCTGTTGCTTCTTGCCTTACTCCTCTCTGTGACACGTTCCAGGCACCAGTGCCATGAACTTTCAGCTCTACGTGCTGGAGGGCCTGACGAGTGGAACGAGGACCGCGGGCGTGCCTCGGTGGAGGGGGGGGGGACAGCCAGCAGCAGCGCAGCTACAGCAGCCAGGACACTGCCCTAAGCCTGTACGGGACGCGGCTGGTTGACAGTTTCACCCGGATACGGGAGTACACAGGTAACTGTTGAGGGAGGGAGAGAAACTCAGAAAGCTGCCCATATTGTCTGTTTTCATATTTTAATTTGATGTTCTGTGCTGCTGCCACAGGGGAGTTGATAGGGGTCAACTACCTGTTCTCCCAGACCGGCCGGGTGCTGCAGGACGACCCCGACGTCTCAGAGGGAGAGGCGGAGGAGGACGGCGACGACGACTTGGTGGAGCAGGAGGAAGGGGCTGACAAGGGATTTCAGGAACTGCTGTTCGATACAGAGTTCCTGTCGGACCCCTAACAGCCCCGACAGCCCGAGCCGGCCGACGACCTCCAGGACACCGCCGACGAGCAGGCCTGATCATTTCACCTTTCTACATCAGCTCAGTCACCTCCGTCCTCAAAGCCACATGACGAACAAAGGACTGTTTTCATCTTTTCCTCTGTAGGAGTGCAGGGACACCGATGGCTCCCCGGGGTACCAGCATGTGCTCAACCTGGCTGATTGTCTGGTGGAGCTGCGGGTGACGGGCTGGGTTACAGTGGTGCGTGAGGTGCAGATCTTGGCCTTGTGGGAAAAACTCCCCGAGGGAGACAAGGGCCTTGTGAACTACCCCCCACGTTACAGGGCCCAGCTCACCAAAGTTTAAAAAGGCCAAGTCTGCCACCCACGCACCTACTGACGCCACTGTTGGGCTGGAGAGCTTGAAGCGGTAAGCGATATTAGGATATATTTGACAAAATTACCCCGAGTTAAGGGACATTTCTGACTTCCTGTTTCTCTGCAGCTGTGTCCACAGTCAGGGCAGCGGGCCCTCCACGAGGCCTGACGCCAGCAGGCTGGTGGAGGCCATCTGCATCCTCCTGTGCAGGATCCATCCCCAGAGCCGCTCTCTGGCAGGAGCTCGGATCAGCCGCTGGTCTCTGATGCTCAGGAGCTACTGCACCATCAGAGACAGCGTGCTGGGAAATCCCCGCCTCCGATCCAAGCTGCAGCTGGTTGAAATCAACCACAGGAAGCTCACACAGTGGTGAGTATCCAAACAAAACTAAGAGAACCTTTACAGCGCTGGTACAAAGTACTGAAAGTTTATGTTATGTCTTCAAGGTGCTTGAATTTTAATCTTAAAAACCTGTATTAACTCCAGGTTCAACCGGAGGAAGGAGATCCAGGAGGGTTACGTCCTCCAGGCCGATGTCCAGACCACCAGCGCTCCTCTGGTGGCACCAGACCCCATGCCGCCCGCCAGAGAGAGGCCACGGCGGCCTCCCATGGACCAGCCCCTACCAGGCGTCTCTGACCAGCCGGGACCCTCGCAGGCTGTAGACCTATCAGCTGCTGGTCCCACAGCTGAGGCTCAACCTGCCACCGCTGATGCCAGTGGGCACGCTCCTCCTCCTCCTCCTCCTCAATTTCCGCAATCAACGCTGTGGAAGCGGAAACAGCGGGAGAGACGGAGGCAGGAGGCAGAGAGACAGGGGCAGGACTTTAAAATGAAGGCGCCCTTCTCCTGCGTCTGCATCCTCTGTCGCAAGCCGAAGACTAAAGAGCATGGCCACAGCCGCTTCTACAGCAAAAAATTTAAAAAGCTGTTTCACTTCTGCCAAAGCTCCTCAGGTGGCAGAAGTGTGGAGGATTGGCTGCAGGAGAAGAGGAGGGAGGAGGGGGAACAGGGGTGAAGTGTCCGCCCAGGAGGGTGTAGAGGGGGGGGGGCTCATCTATAAAGACAGAGGTGGTGTGGCCTCAACCATCACTTCACTTGAAGATGGAAGACGAGAGCAGCAGCAGCAGCACCATTCTATACCTGCAGCACAGCGAGGATGAAAGGTGAACAACAACTCTTCAATTTCATTTATTTGTATTCAACTTAGCAGATGAACATTAATACTAAAATCAATAATATTTGCATCCTTCTTATCACTTGCAGGGATTTGGTTGGCGGTCAAATTGACTTTCCTCTCCGGGAGACTGAGGAAGTGGACTCCAGCCAGGGACAGACCACCGAGGGCAGGACCTGGTCCCCACCCCGGCTGGAGGACTTTAACAAGCCCTCCACCTCTAAGACTCTGAAACCGCCGTCCTCCTGTCCTCACTGTGGGGAGTCTGTTCAGACCCCTGAACACTTCCCATACAAGGGGTCTGTCTATTGTGGAGCCACAGCAGAGGATGGGCAGACTCTGGAGGAATGGCTGATGGACAGAGGGGTGGCCAGGACCACGATTTGGCGGCTGAAAAAAAAAGCGAAAAAATGGTAGCTGGTACCTTGCTGCCCCGAAAGGGACGTACCTGTTCCAAGTGCGGGGAGAGGATGGTCAGAGCCACCGGACACACGATCCTCCCCTCAGCCAGAACTCAGAACCATGCGGCAGAACAGTGGAGCAGTGGCTGACGGAGAAGGGGGGGTCACCAGCAGTGAGAGGAAGCAGAGGGAGAGGGAGACGAGGAACGCCCGGGCCAGAGCAAAGAGGGCCAGGAAGATCAAAGGCAAGAAGCCCAGAGAAAACAAGAGGGACAAAAAAAAGGACAGATAAACCACAATTAGAAATACATTATTGTGTGATGTGTGTGTATATATATTGTGATGTGTATATATAGTGTCTCTTTGGCTCCATCCTGAAGATGTTAACTAGCTAAGACAGTTAAGTCACTAACGTAAAGGAGGTAACACAACGGTGAATGAGTTGAAAGTATTGCAATATTTATATAGTTACAGTATTATGAGCTGAACATCTGGCGGCGTTAAAAAATGCTGTATTCTGTTTTTTCTCCATTCTGAAACATGTTAGTTCAGAAGTTCAGATGAACTCTGAGCTCAATGCGTCAGCTTCAGCACCGTTATGTTTTAATGTATAAGTACAGCAGAACAGATTAGTCCATCAATCAATGAGTCAACAGAATTAATCTACTTATTAGATGGTCATTTTTCATGTGAAATCCTTTGATGGTTTGCTGCTTTTACTTTGAATCATTTTAATGTATTAGTAATACTGTGTGGTATCAGTGCTTTTACTTACTACTATAGCAAGAAACGTTCATGTTGTGATGGTTCTGGCGCCCCCTGTGGACTAAAGTGGTAGTGTCTCTGAGCACCAGACTCTCTTTAGAAAACCTCTCATTCTACTGCAGCAGGGTCTGACAGTCTGCCCCTCTCAGTCCTGGTTCTGGTTCTCCCGTGCCTCCCTTCCCTCCAGAGGGTCCAGCAATACGTCCTGGGTCTCCTGCAGAGAGGAGAAGCTCTGCTCCTGGAGGAGGAGGAGGAGGAGGAGGAGGAGGAGGAGGAGGAGGAGGAGGAGGAGGAGGAGACGCTGCTGCTGCTGCCGGGAGCTGAGCTCTCGTCCTCCCTCCGGAGCTCCGAGGCTGCAGGTGAAGCCCTTATAATAAACAACTGAGGTGTTTAATCACTAAAGGAATGTTTAAAAGGAGCTTTACCACAAAGTAAAGGAAGAGCGAGGCTTTGAATTCATCCGTTTCCGACACTGAATGTGGCTCATGTCTGAAATATAGGGGAACTGCAGTGGGAGGACTGGAGTCCGTTACCTCCCATAGTGCTGCAGTCTGGATGTGAGACTAAAACACTTTGTGTGTGAAGGAGCTCGTCTTCATGGGCAGCGTTGTTCTTCGGGCCGGCCGCCCACGCAGCTCCACTGCATCCGTGACGCAACCAGAGCACCAACGACAGATAACAAGAGAAGCTGTGTGAGCTCTCACATCACATCAGCAGTATATTTAGCCGGTCAGTCCCCGGAAGAAGAAAATGCACTGCAGACAGCAGCAACAAGAAGAAACAAGCTGCTCTTTGATTCTTGTGACTGAAGAAAGAAGCAGCATAGCAGCAACGCTCTGGACTCTGTTCATACGCACTAATAACTGAATCAACGAGTGAACTCAGTGGTTATTATGGTCATGAGT
The DNA here is from genome assembly GCF_050575085.1 of Anarhichas minor. Taxonomy (NCBI): domain Eukaryota; kingdom Metazoa; phylum Chordata; class Actinopteri; order Perciformes; family Anarhichadidae; genus Anarhichas; species Anarhichas minor. Next base: position 19,158,991 of record NW_027466474.1, read on the forward strand.
GGAGAGCCAGCATCATATGTATAGAGAGGCCACATAACAAATACTGTTCTGATCCCGGTTAAAGTGTACCATACAGGTTCAGAAAGTCTCATTTTGTTGTAAAACTGTTAAAGTATAAGACTGAAAATACATTATTAGAAACCACACAACAAAGTGTCTTAAGTGATGTTTCTCTCTGAAACTAGACGTCTGTGTGTTTAGTACGAGGATGTTTCACACCAACAACATAGCTGAGTGAGAATGAGCTCCACATTTGTCTTCAAATCAAATCAAATACATAGACGTGTCACAGCAGAACACAGAACACACCTTCATTCCACAGCAGCTGACTCATGTTTGTGTTCCAGCTCCACCTGTCCACACACCTGCTCAGCTTCAGCTCCTGATTGGCTGCTAAACAATAGGAACAACTAGAAAATTCCTAAAGAAATTTTGACAGTGTGGCTTCTACTGCCCGAAGAAATCGCAATTTATACACACGCCAATGTAGTGTCATTCAGGTTCAATTGAGATAGCGCTACTCTTTTTTCTGCATTTTAGATTCATACTCTTGGATTGAATATTGTATTTGTGGGGCTTTTATTTTGAAAGGGTGGGACTGGGTGAGTGAGAGAGGGGGAGAGGAGACAGAATCATAATGTTTGACACTAAAATGAGAGGCGTCATCATAAGCATTCCAGTTAGAATTCATTCTGTGGGGCTTTTAATTTGAAATGGGGGGGGGGGGTGAGAGGGGAAAAGTCCTCTAAAAATATCTAAGACCTGAATGACTGTATGATAGAGAGAGACACAGAGAGGGAGAGAGAGACAGACAGAAAGATAGACAGAGAGGAGAGAGAGACAGAGTTAGTGAGACAGGCAGACAGACAGTTAGATGGACTGAGTGAGTGAGTGAGACAGGCAGACAGACAGTTAGATGGATTGAGTGAGTGGGGGAGAGAGACAGGCAGACAGACAGTTAGATGGACTGAGTGAGTGAGACAGGCAGACAGGAGGTCTAATGATCTTTCCTTGAATATAATGTGTGGATGTGTGTGTATGTGTGTAGAGAGAGACAGCCAGAGAGAGAGACAGAGAGAGACAGACAGACAGGAGGTCTAACGATGCCTTTGACTGAATATCTCCCTGTCATGTGTGTGTGTGTGTAGAGAGAGAGAGAGAGAGCCTGCGTGCGTGTGTGTAACTGGTTGCCATGGTGAGGACGCACCTGGTGTTAGAGGCAGACTGATTAAGGAACATCACAGTAAACAGTGATTTTGAACAAAACTCCTGCCTCCTTTTAACAAATTAGCAGGAGTCTGAGTGCCAAAATATGGATGCCGTGAGAAAGATAAGACTCTGGCAAACGCAGTAATGTGTTTTTTATGTTTGTGGTGTTAAAAACGTGAGCTCCAGAGCAATATACAAAACTGGTACGTCTGCTTTCTTTGAGAAATGAGTGGTGAGATTTAACATGGAGTCTAATGGAGCAGTTGGTTGGAGTTCATGTCGCTCTGCGGCTCTTTGAGCCAAATGTGTAAGTCCGTTGGATTCCACAGACACTTTACTGCGACCAGCACAACATTTCCAAGCTTTTGGGCCAAAATGGTGTATTAAGAGTAAAAATTGTGGGAGCTGGAGCAATTTGTTTGGAGAAATCGCAGAAGATTTTCCTGCTCCGCTCCACTCTGACAGTTATGCTCTCACTCTAGCTCTTAACGAGCCGTGCAATACACACCCATTATAAAATCTGAAACGGACCCAAAATTTTCATGAAACTTAATCTGTGACTTCATGAAAACTGTGCTAGCTATCGAAACCCCATTCAAGTCAATGGGGCAATTTTTCTCAGTTTTTGGGGATTTTTGGGAAAATCGGTGGGCAAATCTCTCCGAAAAATAGATAGCACACTATTCCCGATCAGGCCGCATGTTTCGATGTATTTTTCACGCCGCTGTTGGCAACGCTGTGTGAGGAGAAGCGCGCCAAACTTTTGGATAAAGATTATTATTATTAAGCCAGCAGGATTACAATCAGTGTGCTTTGGCACAGGCAGTTTTACTGCCTTTGTGCTACAAAGCCACACTGAATAATTGTAACACACTGGAACCTTCCACAATAACTCTGAACACAAACGCAGCGTGTTTATTCTCATTAACACGTCTCCATTGTTGTGCACACCAAAGAGCAAAGCTGCATGCTGTTGATAGCTTCAAGCTGTGATTTCTACGTGATCTTAATGGTTACAGGTGTTTCCACAGGTTTCTAATGTTTCTTTAGTTTGTAGTGATGAGTGTAATGGAGAGAACTGTGGGTAGTTATTAGTAGAAAGTGTGTTTTAGTGAGTAAAGCAGAACTGCTCAGTAGAAACATGAGGTAGTTACTTTTCAATCACCAGTTTTTGTCTCTTGACAAGTGGAAAGAAAGTGTAAAAGAAAACGTCCTGATGTGAGAATGACGTCAGTGCATTGAGAGAAAAAAGGTTTAGTTTGAATTCTTTAATTCTTAAAACATTAACGCATGGATTTTTTGCGATTAATCGCGATTGCATTGATCGCATTGTTATGGAAAAGTTCAATAATGAATTCAAAAGTAGTGTATTGTGCACTTTTATTTTAAAAGTACTGCTATATGAACAAAAGGGCAATAACATTTGGTTCACGAGATGCAGGTAGCATGTTTTATACTTAATGTGAATATAATTCATACTTTGTTGGCATCTTATTCTGAAAACCGGATGTTCGTCTGAAGAAACCGGATGTTGTCTCACGTTAATGTTTCCGCTAACTTATAAAGTCCTTCGCTCGCTCCCGATCTGTGCCGTTTAAATGCGTTTACCGTGAATTTCAGCATATAGGTGCACTAAAATGTAAGTGTCTGCTGAGTTGACCAGGAGATCTGAGTGTCTGCTGACTTTAGAGAAAAAAAGTATTAATTAATAAAGTTAATAAAGGTTAATTTAACTTTCCATATGAACTGCTTCTCGCCTGGAAAGTAGACGAGATAATGCAGAAGCAGCAGGGGCGTTTTCAGCCTTCAGAAAATAAACAGGAAGTCAAAGAAACACTCACTTCCTGTTAGATCTGTAGGCTACTTGTAGTTCACAGACCTCATTTGACCTTCATGTGTGTTTGTGATAAACTGAAGGATGAAGTGTTTCTTTATGTGTTGATGATGAATGTTTGTGATGAACTGAAGGATGAAGTGTTCCTTTATGTGTTGATGTTGAATGTTTGTGATAAACTGAAGGATGAAGTGTTCCTTTATGTGTTGATGTTGGATGTTGATGATGAATGTTTGTGATACACTGAAGGATGAAGTGTTCCTTTATGTGTTGATGATGAATGTTTGTGATGAACTGGATGAAGTGTTCCTTTATGTGTTGATGTTGATGATGAATGTTTGTGATAAACTGAAGGATGAAGTGTTCCTTTATGTGTTGATGTTGAATGTTTGTGATAAACTGAAGGATGAAGTGTTCCTTTATGTGTTGATGTTGAATGTTTGTGATAAACTGAAGGATGAAGTGTTCCTTTATGTGTTGATGATGAATGTTTGTGATAAACTGAAGGATGAAGTGTTCCTTTATGTGTTGATGAATGTTTGTGATGAACTGGATGAAGTGTTCCTTTATGTGTTGATGATGTACAGAAACAGAGAGATACATTTAAAGACATTATCTGCTCAACACCAGCGTCCATTAAACCAGTAACACTTCTTTAATGCTCCTTTTGTATTTCTTCTTATCTGTTTACAGAAATTCTCTCTCGTCAACGGAGTTTAAAAGTTTTGCCAGAAATCTCCCATAAAGTTCAGCAGCAGAAAACACGGTCTTCGGCGGCCATATCACTTTGCACCCATGGGCGACATGTGTCATAACAACCCTTCATCAGAACTTTAGTGGCAAACGGTTTGATGATGTCAGCAAATCTGGAGAGCTTTTATCAGCTTTACAACAGAGACTGCTCACAGAAGTGACCACAGACGATGCTTCCACAACGGTAATAAACCTTTATGTAGTTACACAGTAGAGGTCTGTGATTTGATTTTGTTCTATTTATTTAAGATATTGTCTCACATATTTGGGGAATGATTCATATTTTAAATATTTTAACAAATACTAAAATTGTATTCTAAAGTGACTTCAAACACCTCATGATGAATATAAAATGTGTTATAAAGAATGTGTTGGTCTCCACTGAGACAGGAAGAAGGCTCATGACCCCGAGGAGGAGCAGCCGTCCCACTGTGCTTTGTGTCGGGATGTCCTGAAGGATCCAGTCTCTACCAGCTGTGGACACTGGTTCTGCAGACAGTGCATCACCTCGTACTGGGACCAGTCTGCTTCATCGGGGGACTCCTCCTGTCCCCAGTGTGGAGAAACATCTGGACTACAGACAGCCATTGGGACCAGCACTGTTCAAAGTAAGATGTCTCTCTGCTGCATGGAGACACCAAGAAATGATTCATAGATGTGGCTTCAACCATTTTTATGTATTAGTTTTATTTATGGCCCACATGGGATTACAAGACACCACGAGTTTACATACCTGAGAGACAGGTAGGTAGTTAGATAGACAGGTAATTAGGTATGCAGGTAGGTAGACAGGCAGGCAGGTAGACAAGCAGGTAGGTAGGCTGGTAGACAGGTACGTATGTAGATAGACAGGCAGGCAGGTAGATAAACAAACAGGCAGGTAGGTAGAGAGGCCATTTAACAGACAGGCACAGATACCTGATTTTCTGTCCTTGTTTTCTCCGAGCATTTGATTGTCTCACATTTCTCCTTGTCGTTCAGGAGATAGTGGTCTAAAGGAGGTTTTAGATGAACACAAGATCAGTCTGAGGAGGAGCTGTGAACATGTGACTGAAGGAACTGATAAAACAGGAAGTGGAACCCCCCTTAACAGGATCTACACTGAGCTCTACATCACAGAGGGACAGAGTGAAGAGGTGAACACCCAACATGAGGTGAGGCAGCTTGAATCAGCTTCCAAGAAGAAGATCCTCCATGACACTCCGATCAAGCGCCACGACATCTTTAAAGCCTCACCAGACCAACAGAGACCCATCAGAGTCGTTCTGACGAACGGCGTCGCCGGCGTTGGAAAAACCTTCTCGGTGCAGAAGTTCACTCTGGACTGGGCCGAGGGTTTGGAAAACCAAGATGTCAGTCTGGTGGTTCTGCTTTCCTTCAGGGAGCTGAACTTGATCAAAGATGAGCAGTACAGTCTTCTCAAGCTGCTCCATGTTTTCCATCCAACATTACAGAAGATCACAGCAGAGGAGCTCTCTGTCTGTAAAGTTCTGTTCATCTTTGATGGTCTGGATGAAACCAGACTTTCATTGGATCTCATCAACAATGAGGTCATGTCTGATGTCACACAGAAGACATCGGTCAACGTGCTGCTGACGAACCTCATCGAGGGGAATCTGCTTCCCTCGGCTCTCGTCTGGATAACTTCCAGACCTGCAGCAGCCAATCAGATCCCTCCTTCACGTGTTGACAGGGTAACAGAAGTACGAGGCTTCACCGACCCCCAGAAGGACGATTACTTCAGGAGGAGGTTCAGTGATAAAGAGCTGTCCAGCAGAATTATCTCACACATCAAGACATCCAGGAGTCTTCACATCATGTGTCTAATCCCAGTTTTCTGCTGGATCACTGCTACAGTTCTGGACCACATGTGGACTACAGACCAGAGAGGAGAGCTGCCCAAGACCCTGACTGACATGTACTCACACTTCCTGCTGGTCCAGACAAAGAGGAAGAAGCAGAAGTACCATGAGGGACAAGAGACGAGTCCTCAGGAGCTGACGGAGGCTGACAGGGAAGTTCTTCTGAAGCTGGGGAGGCTGGCGTTTGAACATCTGGAGAAAGGAAACATCATGTTCTACCAAGAAGACCTGGAGCAGGTTGGTCTTGATGTCACGGAGGCCTTGGTGTTCTCAGGAGTTTGTACAGAGATCTTCAAAAGAGAGAGAGTGATCTTCGGGGAAACTGTCTACTGCTTTGTTCATCTGAGTGTTCAAGAGTTTCTGGCTGCAGTCTACATGTTCCACTGTTTCACAAACAGGAAGACAGAGGTACTGAAGGACTTCTTTTCATTCCTGGGTAGTGAGGAGGAGGATGATGTTGTTAATGATGGGAATTATGAGCCTGAGGGTGATGATGAAGATGACTATGACGATGACGATGACGATTACTATGACTATGACAATGACAGTCTTCATGGTGACACTGATTCATCTCTGGACGATTACCCAACCCTGGATGTCTTCCTGAGGAGAGCCATGAAGAAATCCCTCCAGAGTGAAAATGGTCACCTGGACCTGTTTGTCCGCTTCCTTCATGGCCTCTCTCTGGAGTCCAACCAGAGACTCTTAGAAGGCCTGCTGGGTCGGACGGACAACAGTCCAGAAATCATCCAGAGAGCCATCAACAACCTGAAGGAGATGAACAGTGATAAAATCTCTCCTGACAGAAGCATCAACATCTTCCACTGTCTGACGGAGATGAACGACCACTCGGTGCATCAGGAGATCCAAGAGTTCCTGAAGTCGGAGAACCGATCGGAGAAGGAACTCTCAGAGATCCACTGCTCAGCTCTGGCCTACATAATGCAGATGTCAGAGGAGGTTCTGGATGAGTTGGACCTGAAGAAGTTCAACACCTCAGATGAGGGGCGACGGAGACTCATTCCAGTTGTGAGGAACTGCAAGAAAGCTGTGTAAGTCCAGATGTGATTAACTTAATAAATCAGTTTAGATAAGTAGTTTAAATCTTCAAATATACAAACTATCACACCAATGCGTTTCACTGAAAAATAACGTTTCTTTTTACAATCAACACTTGAAAAGATGAAGGCGATTGCAAATGACAAGATAATACAAAATGTAAACAGTACTTTGGTGTTTCATTTTCACTTGTTTACTTCTTTTTTACAAAATGAACCGAAAAAATGGCACTGAGTAAGATCTTGGCGACATAATAATGAGATCAAATATGACACCATTTTTGAATCGTACCCTCTGAACCAAAAATAAATCTATTGCACTATTACTAAGCTTTTTTACAAGATATTTAGTCAGTGCTGATCTAGACCCCTTGTCCCAGATACGGTGGGAAACCAAACGCAGTTGTGTTCATAACATCATCCGGCGGTGCTCGTGAACGTATTCACTGTATCTAGCAAGCCACGTGTTGCCTGGTTTACTACAGCTGTATGAACCCAAAATAAACAGATTTTGCTGAAATTCAATTGCTATAACCAGATAACAACGATGCCAAAATAACAACATAATGATATTGATTTGTAAAAAGTCTGAATTCATGCCTTGTTAGGTCTGGCAGCGTTACGACAGGTAAAGAACTTTTTAAATGCTTGTTATCTGAATGGAGTTCAGTTTGATTCGTGCTAGGCTATGCTAACATTATAGCAGCAGCTATAGTCTGTGGATTATACACATACATTTATGCACATTTCTGTCTGCTTTGAGGTAATGTAGAGCTCTTGGTGACAACAGACAACTTTTTTCCTCCATTTCTTGTAATTAGTTGTAATATTTAAACTCAAATGCGAGAACTTGTTTTTTTATTGTCATCAAATGCATAAAGTAAATATAAAGTGTCCTCTTTCATTGTTACATCTAACAAATATTTGTGCCATGACAGACTTCGTGGCAGTCAACTTTCGGAGACTCACTGTGAAGTCATTGCCTCAGCTCTGAAGTCCAACCCGTCCCATCTGAGTGAGCTGGACCTGAGTTACAACATCAGCCTGCAGGATTCAGGAGTGGAGCTGCTGTCTGCTGCACTGGAGAGTCCACACTGTAGACTGGAGACACTGAGGTCAGTTCACTGACTGTACATGGTCTCGTTGTTTTTGCATATCTACAAATCCTTGACTGAGGTTTCCCCAAGCAGCAACCTCCAGTTCCTAAACGTGAAGCCAAAGCTTCATGTGTTAAAGCTGCATTCTCTCTAGTGTCCACCAGGGGGCGACTCCTCTGGTTGTACAGAAGTCTATGAGAAAATGACTCTACTTCTCTCTTGATTTATTACCTCAGTAAACATTGTAAACATGAGTTTATGGTCTCAATATCTAGTTTCAAGTCTTCTTCAATACAGCATGATGTTCATTTAGTAAATTATGGTCCATTCCAAACAGAGTATAAAGCAGGGGATGCTTTAGGGCGGGGCTACACAGTGATTGACAGGTCTCTACCAGAGACATATACGGCGTCTCTACGGCACTCCTCCTCAGTCCTAATACCATATACACTTCCTGTAGCGGCGTTCCGTCTGTGTTGTTCATTATTAAGCCGCAAATGAGCTGCAGACACAGTGACTTCATTTTCTTACGCGAATGACAGGAGATCTTTCAAGTCTTTTCCTTTTATCTTTATTTTATGCAGCAAAGCGTTAAACAAATATACAAGTAATATACTCTGTCACACAGTAGAAAAACTATATACTCTTGTGCCTAATGCAGCTCTTCGGTTTTGCACCGGCTACCGTCATGACGTCATTAAATCACGACCAAAAAAGGGAGCGTCAATCATTAACATAAATGCCTTTTGATATATTTTACATATCTTAGTTCCTACACAGTGAGCATAATTCAGAAATGAAATGATTAATATTCCCGAAATTCCAATTAACTAATAGATACGCTTGTGGCTCTTACATATCCTGTTCACTGGTTGCAAAAAAAACAAGATGGTGACGGCCAAATTACTGAAATCAAGGCTTCAAAATATCAGTCCACAAACCAATGGTTGACGTCACGACGACTACGTCCACTTCTTATATACAGTCTGTGGTTTTCACATTTTTGGTTCATAGATTTTCAGGATTTTTCTGAGCAGAAAGAAATGTGTCTGTTGTTCCAAATGTCTGAACAAAACCACAAGTAGAGGCAGTGAATGTCCACAGACTCACGCTGTCCATGAGCTGATTTTTATCGTCATCATTTATCCTTCATTCAGACTGGAGGGCTGCATGTTGTCAGAGGTCAGCTGCTCTTCTCTGGCCTCAGCTCTGAAGTCCAACCCGTCACCTCTGAGAGAGCTGGACCTGAGTCACAACGACCTGGAGGATTCAGGAGTGAAGCTGCTGTGTGACCTTCTGGAGAGTCCAGACTGCAGACTGGAGACTCTGAGGTCAGTCCACGCTTCAGCTCCACGGATGAATCTTTACTACATATTATTCTTCCTGTACGTTTGTGGGTGTGAATGTGGTTCTATAACAGAAATAAGACTTCAACATTAAAATGTGGCACATTTCTACACTGATAATATTCTCACACTTAAAATGAGGCTAAACACGTGTATGCAGCAGATAAATACAAAACGCTCAACCAAAATATTATTCAAACAAACGTCAAACCAAATGGTAATTATAATAAAGCCACAATTCAATTAGTTCAAAATCTGCATCCCTCACACGCTGAACTAGCTCCAAACACTTGACTTTAAAGTGTAATAAAAGTGGACTAACCCTCGGCTGCATGCGCCATAAACACAAGAACCAGGTCCACTAATCTCCCACAGAACTCTAGAAAAAACCCAAAACTTGAGAGAAAGATCAGTACATCTGTTGATGCTGTTCCTTAACTAGCTAAAGAAGATGAATCTATACTATTCCTATTTGTTTAATCAACCTTTTAACCTCATTTATGTACGAACATAACTTACACCCATGAAGTTGTTCTTTTTTGTTCATATTTGTATTTTTCCTGGACTAAATGTACGTTTTGTTCACACCTGGGCGTGGCACCGTAGCGTGAGCTTCTGCAGATGGCGTGTGAGCTCCGAGCATGAACAAAAGGTGTTTATACTTGTTGGGATCTGACCCTGGTCTCCTGGCTGGCTGAGACCCTCACATGTGCTTTCAACCAAAGAAGTGCCCGTCTCCTTCCTTTCCACAAAGCACCTGATCTGGGGTCTGACAAAAACTCCAAGCAGGGTGGCCACACCTCTCAGCTCCAGCTGAAACTCGATCCTGGCCCCTCATTGGCCAAGAAAGGGCCCCCCGCTGGGTTCGAGACCTGGTTTATAAGCGAGCAGGAAGCGCCGTTCTTCCTCTTCACTCCGGACTTGTCCTGGGACAAGAAGATCCACAACGAAGCGCTTGCCTCACCAAATCCTCTCAGGTCACATGTTACATTCGCTGGTCGAACCACAGACTGTGTTTTTATTTTGAGTTTTGGATCCTGTAGTGCGAGAACGGATAACTTCTATGACCCGTTCCCCCACCCTTTTGTGTACACACCACCGGCAGAAGGACGATTAACTCTCTTTCCCCGCCGAAGATTCCCGTAACCGACGAGCGATCCCTGTCCCTCCGCCGAAGTTCTACCCCAAGCTCCGCAAGCAAGGAGCCAAGTCTGCGCCAGCTCCGCAGCAGCGCGCCACCGAGAGTCCCCGACTACTCGAGGACCGAGTATTTCCTACCACTGGAAACCGACCCTACCGAAAGAAGCTTCTAAAAGTAAGAGTATCATTGGTATCTGGGCATTAGTTTAATTTAGACTATTAGTTTATGTCGTTGTTATTCCTGTATCTTGTTGTGTTAAATTACTGTCGTGTTTTGAACGTGTTATTGCGCAAGCATCGCGGACCACGGAGTCCCGTTATATTGTGTATTTCCTGCTGTAACTGTTTTTGCATTACATCCGTCACTGCTAGTAGATGTGGAGTTTGTGATTTTATTCCTTTAAACTAAAACCACGGTGGCCGAGCTTCGTCTCGCCGACCGAGTTTCGGGGTGATAGGAGGGCAATACTCGCATCTCACCGCAGTGATGAAGATCTGTTTTGTTTTAGGGATTTCTTTTATTTTGTTTTGGTTTTATTCTCTCGTCTTTAAATCGGCTCTGTGAGTGAGATTTAGAACCGTAACTATCACGTGTAAGCGTGACTGGTCGGTTCAGAATCGACCGCAGAGTTTTGCGGATAGATAAGCTGTTTCTCACATTCTCCCTGCAGCGCCGAGCACCTCTCTCTCTCTCTCTCTCTCTCTCTCTCTCTCTCCTCTAACCCGCGCACACACATAGTTAGAGTCACTGATTTTGGGTGAACCTCTAGGACTCATGGTTGTGTAATTTAGTTTTTTAATTGCATTATTCTCTGAAACACCAGAGGACGTACAAACTAAATGAACTGTGAAGAATCAGGAAGACCACCAGTGTAACGCCATAAACCAATCTGCATTATTCCGTTATTATCTGTGAACTCATATCTCATATTCATGGAGACTATTACCTTTATACGAACCCTGTAAACAAGTCAAGTATTAAATGTATTGTAGTCCTGTAAACTATTTGATTTGGCTGTTAAATATTTACTCAAATGTAGATTCTTAAGACCTCCTGTTTCTAAAGCATCTAAAACAGTTTGGCAGACATCTAAATAGTGCTTTTATCAGTAAACTATTTGTGCCTAGTCGTAGCAAAGATTCAGAGGTGCACGACCAAGCAGCACGACCACTTGTGGAGCCTTCACGCAGGACTCGCATGCCGTGATTACATCATTGTTGTGGAGCGTGCCGGCTTCACTGTGGCGAGTATAAACTAAGCTTTTAGTCTGCAGTCACAAAAGTCAACTGCCTCGTAAAGAAACTGCAGAAAATGTCCAACGTTAGCTGTTAGAGTACATCACGTTTGGTAAACGGTAATCTGTATACAGAAGATCATCTGAACTCATATTTAACTTGATAAAGTTTACTCTCTGAAGTGGAACTATTTATTGTGGTGTGTGTTTCTACTAATAATAAAATAGAAGGCGGATATTATGATGAAGATCTGCAGTAACAGAATGATGAAGTCAGCTCCACATTTACAACCTGAACACATCTGATTGGATTATAAATGGATTCCTATCTAAATCATTTATCCTTCATTCAGACTGAGGGGCTGCAGGTTGTCAGAGGTCAGCTGCTCTTATCTGGCCTCAGCTCTGAAGTCCAACACGTCACCTCTGAGAGAGCTGGACCTGAGAGGAAACTACCTGAAGGATTCAGGAGTGAAGCTGCTGTGTGACCTTCTGGAGAGTCCAGACTGCAGAATGGAGACTCTGAGGTCAGTGAGGGGGTCCGAGTCAGTCCGTGCTGGTTCAGCAGTGTTGTCAATAAAACACAGGGCGGTTTACTCACAGTGAGGGTTTCCCTCCTTTTTCTCCCTTCGAAAACAAAGAATCAGAGATTTTACTCATCGAGTGCAGTTTCTCTGATGTTTCTTTTCTTTCATTTCTCCTCAAACAATAAAATAAAAGCTGACAAAGCAAAGCCAAGCAAGTTTTTAGAAGTCGTGGGATTTCACAGTAGAGTGAATAAAGGTAGTTGGTTTTGTTTTCCTGTGATGTTATTTCCTCTAATGCACGCTCACAACATGAATGTGACGTGATCAAAAAGCAGATTAGTTGCTTCATATTAGGACTATGAAGCTGGCTAACTCAAAGAATGAACAGTTATTTAAAACTTGATCATAACTTTTGGGATTGTGTTCCTCCCGACAGGTTGGATGACATGGTGAATGGCGGGTCGATCACACATAAGAAACACAAACAATGTGAGTATTGAAAGAATGTCCCCATTCAAGCTATTCTACATTAAAATCTGATCTCAATGAGCCTCATCGTAACAAAAAGTATTTTTCTATTCTGTTAGAGCTGTTTGAAGAATTTTGTCTGCTAATGTTTCTCTTTCTCTTCTTCTCTCCATCAGGTGACGCCGACGGCAAACTGGATGTGAAAACAAATGTGCCCGACAAAGAGGTGAGGGAGCAGCAGTTGAAGAGCGTGAAGTTTATTTATTGAGGTTTCTCTACTGAGTAAATGTAATTATTGTGTACCAGGAGAACAGAGGAAAGAGAACTGTGGCTTGTTACTTGATTTCTATTAAAATAACTAACTTTGTGCCTTCTTAATTCCAGGCTACATTCTCATTCTCACCTGAACACACAGCTGAATCTTCATACAGGTAATCCTATGAAATACACTATTCCAGCTTCTTTCATGGTTCATCAAGTTGTGATTCTAAACGAAGGTCTGTTGTCTGTGGGGAGCAAGTCAAAACAGGACCTGGACCTTATTTATAAAACTGTAGGATCCATATAAAAAACAAAAATCAGATTAATAAAACTGTGCATGCATTCATTCACGGTTCAGGTACTGGTTCAGGTACTGGTTCAGGTGGCTTTGAACACAAAAGGCGACATTGAAACGATGACGAACTGACAGAAGAACAAAGGGTCTGGGCCGGTATATAAATAGAGAGAGGTTGATGAGGGAATTGTAGGAAATTTGGGTTTAGAACTATGTTTTAGGAAATTATAATAGAAGTGTTTAATGATTCATAAATAAGAAATCATAATTAGAAGTGTCTTGGAATACATAATTAGAAGATTAATGATTGTAGAAGTGTTTTAGAATTTGTAGTTACAAGTGATTTGTAGTTAGAAGTGTATCTTAGTAGAATTTGTAGCACCTTTAGCTCTATGCTTGTGAAACTTGTGAATGTTTTTGCCAAAAGTTGCAAATCTTTATCTTTATATAGAATGTTTACCATAGAAGTGTTAAGCCATAAAAGACAGTCATTGAATGTTTTAAACTAAAGAATAGTATGTTGGGAGTAAGGGACAGATAGATTTCTAGACAGGCAATTACAGGTCATACCCGTGCGAGGGTCCTGCGAGGAGGAGGAGCCAACTGGATTTAGCCAATAGGAACTACGGACATTATGTGAGGTTTTTTGAACTATGTAAAGCGGGGGATAAAGAAATTCCGGCCTCTTGCTCCTGTACCACTGGGTGGGTGGTAACGACTTTTGGGGTGAGCAGGTCATATTCGGTGTAACTGTAAATGATGTACTCGACTATGCAATTGTTTTAGCATGAGAGGTATTAAATGCTTTGTTTATAATTGAAACCGGTTCTCTTTGTGTAAGAGGCTGGATTACATGCGGTTTCCACACAGTCTAGAGGTTCCATGAACCTAACAATTTGGCACCCCAGACGGGACCTCTTCGACTGGTTTCGTGCAAGCTTATGGTCATGAATCACGGAAATTTTTGGAGTGGCCACGAACAAAAGGTACGCAGAGCCGTTTAATGAAATCTGTTTAGGTAGAAATAGGAATTTTAGCCGGAAATGGCCGTGATTTGTGCCCAGAGGCTGACCACGAGGGGAGACGCATGACGCTAAGTAGCATGTGTTGATGCTATGGGTAACATTTCCAAACTGAGTAATGTATATTTACATTGTGAAACATACTGCAGAATGAATTAAGGGTACTGACTATAAGGGTGAATATTACGAGTGCTGTGATTAAGGGTTAATATTACGAGCACTGTAATAAAAAGAAAATTGCCACATTGGAATAAAAAAGTGGTTCGTCTGCTCGGCGGTACTAGTGTGCATGGACTGGGAGTCTCTCTGGCCTAGCTCGTGTACTACTGGGTCAGCAGGCTAACTGTTTAAAAACAGTTTGTTGGGATCGGCGTAACTGGAGATGTGTGGCCGGGAGAGTCTTTAAGTGGCGGCTTTTAGTGGTCTGGTTTTCGCGTTCCCGGGTCGAAATCGGCTTACTGTTTAGGAGTGCTAAGGCTAGCGGTGGTTAGCTTCTGAGGCCGGGGATCCATTGTTACATGGGACACCGACGCTCGGGGACCCACTCGTCGGACCTTTGCCGTGTATTAAAATAGACATCGTGTGGGCAATTAAGAGAAGTAGAATAACAAGCATTTAGTGGAGCTGGGCGGACTGAAGTAGTGATGCCTTAACTGGTCGAGTCAAACTCCCGTGGGTTTTCATGAATATCTTCGGGTCTGGTAAAGTTAAATAGCGTGTTAAACCAGAGGACTTAAGGTTGAATAAAACAGGACAATAAGTCCAATAATACGTGTGTCTAGTCTGCGTTCTAGCAGTGTTGAAATACGTTTAAAGGTTGAATGAGACGGTGCAATAAACTGTTTGTAAGTCACGTTAACTGTTATGGTAAAAATGTTCAGTTGAGAGTTCATTGAATACTCCTAGGCTGCATAATGTTTACATTAAATTCGGCAGAAAGGGTGTTGGAAGGACAAAGACAGGAGGTACATAGACAGAGAAGGGAAGTAGAAGAACTAGTAGGAGAACTAAAAGGTGAATTAAGAGAACTAGAACGCACCAGAAAAGATCTACAACAGCAGATAGAGGAAAGACGAAGAGAAAGTAAAGGAGAGGAGGATATGAAGAGAATGAAGCTGCGCCTCCTGAAACTTCAAATAGCGGAGGCGGACAGAGAAATAAGTAGAAAACATCAGGCCAAGAAACAGATGGCTGTAGCCGAGGCTGAGGCCTCACAGCAGCCACAAATTCCAGCAGAACCGGCCCCCACAGTGGTGTACTACCAACCTCCACCACATTACAGAGGCAGAGGACGTGCACGTGCATCCAACAGAGGGAGAGGTAACTATAGAGGGGGGTATGGAAGAGGGGAGTGCCATGTGTGCGGGAGTGAAGGTCATTGGGTGAGAGATTGCCCACATAAAAGAAGCGGAAGACAGTCCAGAACACCACCACAATGGGCTCCATTCCCACCACATCAGCAGTACTCAAGACCAGGTCTGCCAGGACCACCTCCCTTCATGAGACCCCCACAGCGACAGATGCCCATGCTGCCACCAGGACCATGGGGCGGTGCCGACCAATAGAATATACAAGGGCGCTAACTAACATGAGTCAAGTTTTGTTTTCACAGGTGGAGAACACAGAGGCATCCGCTGACAGGAGAAAGCAGTTGCCTATTGTATCACCAGGCAGCTGGCTGTGGATGGGGTCCACAGGTGTAAGTGGTACTGACCAATAGGGGGGACTGGACCATGGGAGGTTCATTTTATAGCCAAGATACATAGATGACATAAGGGTACCAAGGGGGGTGTCTAATGAATTTAAAGCCAGAAATCAAATAGCTGCAGATTTAGAATCTGTTTTCTCTCAAAGGGTGTCAGTCAATTGGATCAATTACCTTTACTATAACCAACAGCGTTGCTATATCAGGACTGCATGCACAGCTAGCGAAGACTAGTTTAATGACCTTGCAGAATAGAATAGCATTAGATATGATTTTAGCTGAGCGGGGCGGAGTTTGGATCTGCCTGTGGTACTTTCGTTCCAAATAACACAGCTTCTGATGCGTCGGTGACCAAGGCGCTGGCCGGATTGACGACGCTCAGCCAAGAGCTAGCAGAGGACTCTGGTGTCGATAATCCAGTCACCGACTGGTAGGAGGGGCAATCAGTTACGTGTCGACGATGAGGAAGAATTTGAACTTCTGATGGCCACTGTTTAGTTGAGGCCACCATCGATGCCATAGCAGGACTTCACAAGCAGCTCCTGAACATCTTCACTGAGATCCTGAAGGACCTGATTAGGCCCAGATGGACTTCTAAACACATCCGGTGAGATACTGGAAATTTGGAAAATAGACTGATTGTTTTGTTTGATTATTTTGAGGATTGTTTTTGTTTTATTGGGTTATAAGGGGATTTCAGGGTGCAATAATTAAGAAATGTAATTTTGTCAAGTGTAAAAAGAGCAGACAAGGCTTCTCAGAAATTTTTCTCTAGCCCTCAGGATGGAGCCTGGACTTGATACAGGACCATTCCCACCTCCATCATCTACAGCCCCACCACCTGGACACCAGAGGACTTCAACCGGAATCGACTGTTATTGTGTGTAGAGAGGCAAGCGTAGGGTGATCAGTTAGGGGTGGATGATGAAAAATACTTGAACTGTTGTTTGCTATTGTTCAGATAGGTAAACTCAACCTCGAATTGCTGAGGGGGATTGTGATTTCCAAGGTATTTAATCCGCTGTGAACAGCGGAGTAGGGGGGAGTTGTAGGAAATTTGGGTTTAGAACTATGTTTTAGGAAATTATAATAGAAGTGTTTAATGATTCATAAATAAGAAATCATAATTAGAAGTGTCTTGGAATACATAATTAGAAGATTAATGATTGTAGAAGTGTTTTAGAATTTGTAGTTACAAGTGATTTGTAGTTAGAAGTGTATCTTAGTAGAATTTGTAGCACCTTTAGCTCTATGCTTGTGAAACTTGTGAATGTTTTTGCCAAAAGTTGCAAATCTTTATCTTTATATAGAATGTTTACCATAGAAGTGTTAAGCCATAAAAGACAGTCATTGAATGTTTTAAACTGTAAAGAATAGTATGTTGGGAGTAAGGGACAGATAGATTTCTAGACAGGCAATTACAGGTCATACCCGTGCGAGGGTCCTGCGAGGAGGAGGAGCCAACTGGATTTAGCCAATAGGAACTACGGACATTATGTGAGGTTTTTTGAACTATGTAAAGCGGGGGATAAAGAAATTCCGGCCTCTTGCTCCTGTACCACTGGGTGGGTGGTAACGACTTTTGGGGTGAGCAGGTCATATTCGGTGTAACTGTAAATGATGTACTCGACTATGCAATTGTTTTAGCATGAGAGGTATTAAATGCTTTGTTTATAATTGAAACCGGTTCTCTTTGTGTAAGAGGCTGGATTACATGCGGTTTCCACACAGTCTAGAGGTTCCATGAACCTAACAGAATGAGATGCAGGTGAGGAGGTGGGCAGGGATGAGGGAAGTGGGAACAACATCTCAAGAACAATTGTCTTGCGAGTATGTTCACAATAAGTAATACATGCTGCTGATGCTCCATAATCAAGAAGAATCTTCCCGGTAATGTGTCTGACCAACGGTTCGATCCTTGGCTGCTACATGTCCTATGCCGAAGTGTCCCTGAGCAAGACTCCCCGGGTGCTTCTCAGCTGCTCCCAATAAGATAGGGATGGGTTAAATGCAGAAGTCAAATTTCATATGTGTATGACAATAAAAAAAATCCTAAATCCTGTGAGTGAAAATCATGTGACTAACAGGCCAATAGATGCGTCTTATAGTAATTTGTCCTTTCCGTGTCCTACAGGTTCAGGTGTCCTGGTCCAGGTGTGTTCCAGTGTTCTTTGACTGGACTGGTGTTTGTTATGGCTCAAGAGGCAGAGCTGCTGTACAGGACTGTCCAATGGGATGAGAGCCTCCTCCAGCCAGCTGGCAAGAAGGCTGCAGGGCCGCTGTTCGACATCAAGAGTTCTGAGGATGCTGCAGTCTGTCAGCTCCACCTCCCACACTGTGAAACAAAGGACGGTAAAGACATGGCTGTCTTCAGTGTTAAGGAATAAATTACCAAAACTACAAAAAGTTGTATTAATGTGTAAAACTAGCTGCATCTGGTGACATGCAAAAAAATACATTATAATGGTGGTAACACTAAATGCACAGATCCAGACAGATCACATTCATATGTCCCAGTCAATTGGCTAACACACTTCATGCAAACTCAAAAACAAGCGGTGATGTAAGCAGGAAATCAGCTCAATCTTCCGTTAGCTGTAAGCGGTTATCCAACCACACCGTCTAAAACAATGAAAGTGAGCCGCAGAGCAGCTGCAGAGAGGTACTCAGCAGTATGTGTACTGGTGGCTTCGTTAGCTGCCAAACACATCGTCCATTCTGTTAGCCGTTAGGCCAAACACACCGCAAACTGCTATCCCTCCTTTGTGTCTCTTGCTGCATAGTAGTCGTTGGGGGGTCGGTGATGCACTCAGCTGTGGTGTCACTGCCCAGGTGTGGGGCTGGGGGTTTGTTAAGAGTGGTGGGTTAGCAGGCAGTCAATGGCAGTATAAAACAGGCAATAAAAGTTGTTTTGAGGAAGTGTGGATAAGTTAGGGAGTAGGCCAGTACACATTTTTATCTGTAACGTTTGTTTTATTTCAGTGTGTTGCCTCTTTAGCACATTATTATTAGAAACGAGAGTATTTTGTATTAAAGAGTGCTAACAGTTTACCTAAAACTAGAGACAGATGACCGCTATTTGGAAATAACGATAGCTAGCAATGTTTAAAGAATGTTAGCCAATTTCAAATAAGTATTGAACACATCACCATTTTTCTCAGTAAATATATTTCTAAAGGTGCTATTGACATAACATTTTCACCAGATGTCGGTAACAATCCAAGTAATCCATACATGTTAGTTCAGAAATGAAGTTATGTGTAATAAAATGGAATGACACAGGGAAAAAGTATTGAACACGCTTACTGAAAGTGATTTAATACTTCGTACAAAAGCCTTTGCTGATAATGACAGCTTCAAGACGCCTCCTGTATGGAGAAACTAGTCGCATGCATTGGCTCAGGTGTGATTTTGGTCCATTCTTCCACACAAACAGTCTTCAAATCTTGAAGGTTCCGTGGGCCTCTTCTATGAACTCTGATCTTTAGTTCTTTCCATAGATTTTCCATTGGATTCAAGTCAGGTGATTGGCTGGGCCATTCTACCGGCTTTATTTTATCTGCACTTTTACTGAGGAATAAATCACACCTGTCATCTGCAGGTGACCAAGAAACTGGCCGGGGCAGATGCTGTTACCGCTTAGTGGATGACCAGCATGGGGAATTGAGCTGGGGTAGGTCCCGATGTCTGTCCTGACGGCCACTGTGGGCTACGGGCTGAGGGACATGACAGACTGGTGGCAGGTGTGAGCTCAGAGTGCCACCCCCTCTACCCGGCCTTCGTGCAGTGTCTCTCCGGCTGCATCTTTGAGTGGGACCCAGAGGAGCCACTGACGGCATGAATATCCCACTGCTGGACCGGGACCGCATGGAGGGGATCTGGAGCGCCCAGAGGGCACACGTCGCCTGTATCCAGGTATTATAGAATATCATTCAAATGTTTTTTAGTGCCACAACCCCATTAAAAAGGGCAGATGTTGCTTGGTGTTATATTCTTGGTACATATGCAGGAACCATTATGAACATTACCTGCACAAATCACCCTTACAAATACAGGCTTTGGTAATTGAAGCTCCTCGAGACATGACAATTTTTGTGGCAGGAAAACCAGCCTGTCCACAGCATCTGGTTTCAGTGCGGACCTGTGGCAGGTGACAATGTTCCCACCGGTGCTGAAAGCTCTCTCAGATGGGGCACTGGTGGCAGGAATACACAGATAATTTGTGGCTAGCTTTGCTACACGTGGGAAATTTGCTTGGTGGCATTTCCACCACTGCAATGGGTCAGTGTCACTGTCGACCTCCACGGCCTGCAGATAGCTTCTCAGCTCCACTTTAATAATCTCCTCGTCTGAGAGAGTTGCTCTGCTCTCAGCTGGGCTGCTGCTGCCCTGCTTTTTGAAAAAGCTGGCCAAACATTTTTCTTTTTACCTCAGGTTCAGCTGCTGCTGCTGCTGCTACAGCCCTTGGGAGAGCTGATGAAGTGCCAGTGGTGTCTGCCTGTTGCTCTGTCAGCAGTGATTTGATCTCTTCTACTGTTCTAGCTTTGATTTCATTAACCTTTTCATTCTTGATGTTGGGGCTGCACGGTGGTGTAGTGGCTAGCACTGTCACCTCACAGCAAGAGGGACCCGGGTTCGACCCCCGATCCCGGGTGGTCCTTCTGTGTGGAGTTTGCACGTTCTCCCCGTTGCAGCGTGGGTTCCCTCCGGGTTCTCCGGCTTCCTCCCACAGTCCAAAGACATGCAGCTTAGGTTATTTGGAGACTCGAAATTGCCCGTAGGTGTGAATGTGAGCGTGAATGTTTGTCTGTCTCTATATGTGCCCTGCGATGAACTGGCGACCTATCCAGGGTGTACCCTGCCTTCGCCCAATGTTAGCTGGGATCGGCTCCAGCGCCCCGCGACCCTCAACAGGATAAGCGGTTTGGATAATGGATGGATGGATTCTTGATGTAGGTAGTTTTGAAGCGGGGATCGTTATTGCGTTCGTAATGTCGCTCCACCGCTTGCTTTTCTTGTCGTATGCAGTGCCTCGAGCAAATGCCTCTTCAAGCGATGTCTGACCCTTTGGCTTCACTGTTTCACTAGCGCTAATGTTACTGGTTGACGGCCTCGAATCCGACGACCGAAATCGCATACACTCTTGGTATTCCAACATGTTTTCTGCTGAGGTGATGGAGTAAGTTGCTAGTGTTACCACCAGCGACAACAACAGTGGCAAACTTTGGAAGTTTTTTGGTTTTAAAAAATCCGACGTAGACCAAAAGACTATATATTGCACACAGCAGACACAGCTCCTCTCTTGGGCACAAATTATATTGATGCATCTCCGTTCTCTCTTTGTTCATCCTGCATCGCTCTTTTCTGTTAATGTAACGTTACTGTAGCGACGGAGCCTCTCCCAGCTGTTAACAGACTGTTCTGCTACCGGGCTAGCTAGCGAGCTGTACCCAGCATGCCATTCGGCGATGTAATTCTATAAATGTACAATTATTAGTGTTACAAATTGTTTATGTGTCACAAACTGTTGTGTGCCGTGGTGTTTTGCCCTGTTAAAGAGAGTTAGTTGTGGGTTATTAATTGTTGAGTTATAACCATTAGGGGTCCCTCTCAATACACTCTTCACAACTAGCTCCGACCGTAGCGCTCTTCGCGGCGAACAATATATTTTGCTGCCTGTTGAAGAGTTACAGCAGTTGTTTCGGCTATTGCACGGTATGGCGGTGTATGAAAAATGTATATCATACGGGAAATTAAAACCTATACCGCCCAGCACTACTGGAATACAGCTGTTATCAGTCCAATCTTTAAATCTAGTGAGCAAGACTTGACATGCAATTACAGACCCATTGCCATCCTCCCAGTTGTCTCCAAGATGCTGGAAAAAATTGTAGCAAAGCAACTCACAATACATCTAGAGACAAATTAGTTACTGTGTTAGGTGAGTTAGCGAATGAGCCCAGATAGTGATGACGATAGTTGATTTCGGATTTTCCCCAATTCATTTCAGCTGAACGTCTCAGTTCTCTGAGCTGATTGGATTTTATTCAGTTCACCTGTTGTCTCCTGATGTAGACCTGAGAGCAGCTTGGTTTGTCCCTCTTCTTAGCCAATCAGAGTGTGACGTTGTCCTTGAAGGTATAAGAGAGGAGGAGAAGTGGACTCTGATCCTTTAAACACTGAATGCAGACCTCATGTTAGCAGACTGAGACACAAACTGTGCTGGTTAGGTCCTTTGATACGTCTTTAATGTCTCACCTGAGAACTGATTTATTCTCAAAGAGACATTTGTTTCTCATTGAATAATTTTTTATTGAGAGATTTGTCACTATTAAGTGAACTATATATACAATTATAGTTTTCACTCCGACAAATGTTTCGGACTCCTGCGGCCGATACGTGATAGTGACAGGCTCTCTACTCCATATACCTGTTTTGTTGGTTAATGTATACGCTCCCAACTGGGACGTCAACTTTGCTAAAAGACTTTCGGCCTCCCTTCTAAACTTAAATACACACCAACTGGTACTTGGAGGGGATCTAAACTGTGTAATGACCCTAGCCTGGACCGCTCAACCGCTAGAAGTGTTCCTCCCACTAAAATGTCAAAATGTTTTTCAATGTTTATGAATGACAATGGATGTGTAGATCCTTGGAGGCTTTCAAACCCAAGCTCGAAGGTTTTTTCCTTTTCACTCCTCCTCACGAATTGATTACTTATTTTAAGACAGCGCTTTCATACTGTACGTTAAATCTGTGGAATATTTATCCATTATTATCTCGGATTACGCTCTACAATTAGACATCGCCTTCACCTTGAATCAGAAAGACCATCCACTATGGAGGCTGAACCCTTTATTGATCTCTGATAAAGATTTTTGCAATAAAATCGCAAAATCCATAGATACCTTATCGAAATGACCACGTCTAATACAGTCTCCTTCTCCCTTCTGTGGGAAACGCTTAAAGCGTTTCTACGAGGGGAAATAATTTCCTTTACTCAAACAAAATGGAGAGGCAGCAACTACAAAATTTAACTAAGTCCATTCACAACCTCGATAAGCAGCGTGTTTCTAATCCATCACCTGAACCTTTCAAAAAAAAGGGAGAACCTGCAATTAGAATTTAATTTACTATCAACCAAAAAAGCTGAACAACTACTGTTGTACTCTCGTAGCCGGTCATATGAGTATGGGGACAAGAACAGTCAGCTGCTGGCACATCAGCTAAAGCGGGAAGCAGCCTCACGACTGATCCCTGTAATTAAAGAAAGTAATGGCAACTTCAAACAAGCTCGCAAGAAATTAACGTTTGAGGCATATTACACTAAATTGTATACCTCCTGAATCTACCTCAACTAAAGGACCAATGACAACATTTTTAGACGGCCTCGACTTCCCCCGTCTTGAATCGGATGAAATCGCGGAACTGAATCGGACAATAGAACAAGAAGAAGTCCAAGCAGCAATTACAACTATGCAAAGTGGAAAGAAACAGGGGCATGATGGCTTAACGGCAGAGTTAAAAAAAAAATGTAAAGACAAGCTTTCTCCAATTCTTCTTGGAATGTATCAGGAGTCGTTGATTAAGATTACTCTTCCACCTACTCTCTCACAAGCAACCTTTACACTTTTACTAAAAAAGGACAAGGACCCTTCTGATTTCACTTAATGTAGATGCGAAAATCATTGCAAAGGTACGGTCTCGCCGACTTGAAAATATTACGCCTTCAATTATTTCTGAAGACTAGACTGGTTTTATAAAAGAGCGTCATTCATTTTCCAACATCCGCAGGTTACTTAATTTAATTCCCACTTCCCACTCCGCACTGGTCACGGAAGTAGTTTTCTCATTAGATGCCGAAAAGGCTTTTGACCGGATCGAGTAGGAGTATCTATTCACGGTCCTGCAGAAATTCGGTTTTTGGCTCCTGGATTAGACTGTTATGTTCATCTCGGCAAGCATGTGTCAGCACCAACTCACTATGTTCCCCATATTTCTCTTTCACGAGAGGCACGCGTCAAGGATGCCCACTTTCCCCCTTGCTTTTTGCAATTGCAATAGAAAACATCTCCACTTTTGCGGGGGGAGTACGGCGGGGTGGGATGGAACATCGTGTGCCACCGTACGCAGATGACCTTCTGTTGTATGTGAATGACCCAGTGGCATCTTCTCCTACAATTAAATCGATTCTGATGGAATTTGATTCATTTTCAGGATAGAAATTAAACTTCAAAAAGCGTGAATAAACAATTTGGCTTGCCAAATTCAACAGTCTTCAGTACCTTTTTCGTTTAGCCAGTTCGGGTTTCACACCTTGGTGTGAACATAACCCGCAGTCTTGCCTCTCTTCATACAGCTAACTTTAACCCCTTAAAATATGAAAAATGATCTTCTTAGATGGAGCAACCTGCCCCTAATCGGCAGGGTGCAGTCTGTAAAAATGAATGTATTCCCAAAATGTCTGTACTTGTTTAGATGCTTACCAATATTCTTGCTAAAATATTTTTTCCGGTC
Organism: Anarhichas minor; assembly: GCF_050575085.1. NCBI lineage: Eukaryota > Metazoa > Chordata > Actinopteri > Perciformes > Anarhichadidae > Anarhichas > Anarhichas minor. The sequence goes on from NW_027466474.1 coordinate 19,183,320, forward strand.
TATTGATAAGATTATTTTAAACTTTATCTGGGCAGGTAAGTCGCCACGAGTGAGCAAGGTCTTTCTCCAACGCCCGAGGGACATAGGTGGCGTGGCTCTTCCTAAATTTATTTTTTATTATTGGGCAACTAATATTTAAAAAATATAATTTTGGATTAATACCCCTGAGACTGATTGGTGCATTTTGGAGGCTCACGCATGCTATTCATCTTATCTTCCTGCATTGGTATACTCCTCTCTTCCGATAAAACTCTCTTTGTAAGAGATGTGGCCTGGACCGTTCAAACTGTGCAAATCTCTTCAGATACTTTCAGGTCCGACAGTTTGTAGTGAAACACTTCCCGTCATACCCTGACGTCCCATGCAAAACACTTTGGGAAAGCCCACTAGACACATCCAACTCAGAAGGGACTGATCTCTAAAGTTTACAACCATATAACTACAATGGATACCTTTAATCAAAACCAAATGGGATAGTGAATTGAATAGGAACCTGACAGAGAATTAGTGGGTGGGTGCACTGAATAGGGTTAACACATCTTGGTCTTATTCAGTTTAAAGTGGTCCATAGGATGCACTTTAGTAACAGCAGACTAGCTAAAATATTCCCAGGTCATGACCCAGGATGTAACCGTTGTGATTACCCTCAAGCAGATTTACTACACACATTTTGGGCGGGTCCTAAACTAGAACATTTCTGGTGCTATGTTTTTGATATTTTAACTATAGTTTCAGGGATCAAGGTACAAACGTGCCCTCTTCTGGCAATCTTTGGAATCCCAGCCAAACTCATCCTATATGGTACCAAAGAGAAGGATATTATTGCCTTCACGACTCTTCTGGTGCGTCGTAGAATACTTCTTGCTTGGAAGCCTCCAAATTCACCATCTCAGTCTGCCTGGATCAAGGATGTGATGTTTTTCTTCAGTCTTGAAAATGTTAAATATGCACTTAGAGGCTGTAATGACCATTTCACTAAGGCCCTGTCCACATTACTCCGTTTTTACTCCGTATTTGCTACGTTTACACTGAGCGGCCACACTACGCCGGAGTTTTGGAGCACCCTAAACGGAGGAATCTGAAAACTCCGCCGAGGTTGGAGGTATTTGAGAACTCCGGGGTTGCGTTTGCGTGTGGACGGTCGTATACGGATGTGCTTAGAAAAAATTACGCCCACACCCGTGTTCGCTACTGGATTGGTTCTTGGCAACCATGACGTCTCCGTCCCTGATTCGTCACACTCACTATCACGTGACCCGTACCCGGAAGAAAACAAACTGGGCTACCAGCGATTCATTTCAACATGGATAACTAATTGCAAGCGTTGCTGCTAGCACAACAGCTACATGATGTTGCTGCTAGTGTAACCTCTGTTAGATGTCTCCTGGCTAAATGAATCTCTTGGTCAGGCTTGTGGTAACAGCAGGTTTATTCCACATCTGCATCTGCATTTATGACAAAGGACAACATAGAAGAATGGGTCATCTTGCGGACAACTGCGCATGCTCTGTCTTTCAGTAAATCCTCCGTTGCGTTCAGGATTACCCATTTTGAAATACACTAACACAGTGGTGACATTGATACAGTGATCGTATAGTGGGTTTAATTTCATGTAAATAAAATAGCCGAAATAGAACATAAATTGTCTCTTAAATGTATGAGGAGAATTACAAAAGTATATATAACCAAAAATATATTTATACAGATTTCTCACACTGAACTGTTACCTTTTTCATTTTATAATAACAATTCTATAACTGAGTAAACATGTAGACTGTAGAAAACACTCCATTAGCATGTTTAAAATAGTATCACACTCTATAGAACATACTGTAACATACCTGCATTTATGACAAAGGACAACATAGAAGAATGGGTCATCTTGCGGACAACTGCGCATGCTCTGTCTAGAAAGACGGCATCAAGTTAGTGTTAGCTAACGCTAGCTGTATTGGAGACATTTTTAATGTAAAACACATAAAACACATAAAAAACGTATAGTTAACTTAATAAAAACATGGCGAATATTATCTAAGACACATAATATTCAACAAAATAAAGCCAGCTCAACCGTTATGTACTTTTAAAGTTAGTTATCATTATATTGTCCACGGACATTCACGGACCCGTTACCTTTCAGTAAATCCTCCGTTGCGTTCAGGATTACCCATAGTCCTTTGCGTCGACCATTCAGTGCAGGTACACATTTACAACAGCAGGTGGCGTACTTTTCCCATTTAGCGGGATTTAACCTGAACCTCTTCAACTATGTTACACTAGCACAACAGCTAGCAGCAGCTAGCAGCTGTTGTGCAGTAAAAGTCTGCATTTCTGTGGAGGTAGCAGCTGTTATTGGAGTGATTAGCGAGCGGCGTGACCGTCATCAGCCCTATGGAGCAGCTCCTTGTTTTTAGATTCTAATGACAAGACACGCTGCACTAACGTTTTACTTCTTCCGTTTGGTAGCCTTGAGAGACCTTAGTCTGTAAGTATGTCTTTATGAAGCATGAAAAGATGTACGTAGATATATTCTATTCGCGTGTTTAGTATAACATTTGTGTTGTATTAAATGCTAATCGCGGTTAGCATTTCTCCATTGGCAGTAATGTTAAAATTAGCTTAGAAGCTAGCTAGGCGGACATGTTACATGCTGGCTATATCATGGATTGTTGTTTTGTATTCATGTAATGTGTATAGGGACAGTTTGTAAAGCCATATTTCATATTGTGTTTCCACAGTTTTACAAATAAGAAAGATTCACACTGAAGTCTTGAAACTCTTCTATGGATTCCATGGTCTTTATTTCACGGATCTACTGTTAGCGATCTGCTAAGCTTTCCTGCACGAAGCAAGAGCAGAATAGAGTGAGAGACGTGTGTTGACTACATTGATGGACCCATATTCTAGTAAACGTTTACGTGTAAGTGTTGATTTTAAAGTAAATTTGATGTGTGAGAGAGAGAGATAGACCCGCACCGCTATAATGCTAATCGCGGTTAGCATTTCTCCATTGGCGGTAATGTTAAAATTAGCTTAGAAGCTAGCTAGGCGGACATGATGTTCAGAGCTACTAGTGAGAACAGACATCAACAACACGGAGGAAACGAATGAGAGACCACATTGATGGACCCATAATCTAGTAAACGTTTACGTGTAAGTGTTGATGTTAAAGTAAATTTGATGTGAGAGAGAGAGAGAGAGAGAGCGAGAGACCCGCAGCTCTGTAACTACGTCTGAAAAATAAAACTTCTAAAACTTTCCACGAACTGTCTGTTTGACTTTATAGAGGGAGATTTTAGAGGAAGATCTTAAGTATCAAATACAACCTTTCATTATTAAAGACTACTTTATTACTCTGTCGTATTTTTTTTTTTTTAACTAAGCAAGCAATCCACTTCCTGTTTACACCGTCACGCGCATGCCCAGTGTACGTTAATGGTCACGTGCTGTCCGCCTTCGAAGGCTGCCGTGTGGACGCAGATCAACTCTTGAATGATGCTGAAACTCCCGTGTGGACGGAGATCGTTTCTATTTGACAAATCTGCATCCAAGGAGAAACGGAGTAATGTGGACAGGGCCTAAGAAATGGCAACCTTTCATTTCATATTTTCACAATCTATCAGTGTTGCCCACCGAATGAGACACATCTGATAATTTGTACTGATTTATCTGGTCCTCTGTCCTTCCATTATCTGTCTGATTAATTTAACTACTGACCTATAGTTTTACAATACTGTTCTACACAAACTTTATGTAAACAAAAGTGAAGGCCATATGTGTGGGTGGGTGTTTTGATTTAATTTGTTTGCTTTATTTTCCTGTTCTTTTCTTCTTTACTATTGTAAACTGAGTAACACATCTTGTTTGTCATATTGCGCATTCTCATCAATAAAGTATATATAAAAGAGAATATGTAGTATATTATACATGGTACCAAGTAAGATTTATTTATAAAGCGCTTTTTACAGACATAAGTCACAAAGTACTTGGGACAGCCAAATATCCCAGAATGCATTTTGCACCAGCAACAGGAAACAATGGCGGAGGAGAAATCACACAACTGGAAGTTGAAACTTTCTAAATACTACTGTTGTTAAGTCACAGAAAGTAATTTTTTGATGTTTTGAGGCGAGAAGTTAGTTGTTAAAGCATCAAATCTGTGGTCGGTTTGTAAAGATTCAGCCGATTTAAAAATATGCTCCGACGATTTCGGAGATGTGAGGTGTTGCTAGCGGGACCGGCAGTAAACCAGCACCGGGGGCTCAGCGCTCATGTTACCCGCCTAGAACAGCCTGATCTCGGCAGTAAACCCCGGCAGCACCGGGGGCTCAGCGCTCACGGTGCCCGCCTAGAACAGCCTGACCTCGGCGAGTCTTTTTGAAACTTGCCGCTGGTATTGACGTCTCTGTAGCGTTTTCCTCGTCGGCAAAGAGTACAGCAATCCGGATCTGATCCACATACATATATATACACATATAAATATAATTGTATGTATATATATATATATGTATATATGTGTATATAATATAATACACTTATATAATAATATATCATTTTTTATTTTAAATGAAAATGAAAACAGCAGGGTTGTCATATTTAGTTTGATTGTAAAAATACTTTACAGTAAAAAAACGGATTAAACTCATTAGCAAGACCAGCTGAGGTGGTGATGTCATCAAGTAAGCTGCTGTTCCAATTGTCCCTACTGCGTTCTCTGGACTTGTGAACTTTTGGAGTATGGACTTGGAGTCCATACTCCAAAAGTTCACAAGTCCGTACTTGTGAACTTGGGTATTGAGAAAGGCCCTCTGTCTCCGATCAGGAACGAAGTGTAGAGGAGGGCTCTCACGGTATCTCCTCGAAGCAGGCAATCAGACCTCTGCTACTAGAGAGAACAACCCCAATGGGAACGGTAATCTCGGGAGAACAGGCCAATCCCGAAGAATTACTGCTGCAGTACCAACTGCTGCAGTACAGCGCCACCGTGGATGCTGTCAGTACTGCAGCAGCATAGCGGAGCTCCTTCACTCTGAAGACCTGTCTGTCCTCAGCAGTAAACTTTGACATTTCTGCTCTCAGACTTCACCTCGTTATTTTCTCACTTCTCGTGTTGAATGTTTTCTACAAACACGTCAGTTGTCTTTATTTGTCTCGAGGAGACTTTGTGTCCATTAAAAGTGACGTTACCGATGATTAACGTGAGGATGACGGTCCAGTGTGACGTCTCTGATTCTCCTCGTTAACTTTAAACAAACTTCTTCTCATCGGTTCAGATATTAAATCAAATATGTTATTACGTGTAATGTTTAGTGTGAAACCGTCAGTTTAAAATCTCCCGTTGAAGCTGTGAAGAAGAGCCGAAAATCTCTGTTTTCCACTAAACCTCGTTGTGGAAACGTCTTGTTTTAACGTATCTGTTTCCTGGAATGTGGACGAGAAACCTGCTGAGTTTCTTTGAGAAACGTACAGTAATTGAACTGAAAAGACTCCTGTTGCTGTAAACGTGTGTTTTCCTGATGTAGTTCAACGTTAGAGCCGGTACACCTTTAAGAAGACTCTAAGAAGGGATGTGTTAAAAATGACATGTGTTGAATTTCAACACATCTACAGAGTGTGCTCAGGGACAACTCATGTTGGTGTTAATTTCAACACAGCAAATGTGTAAACTATTTCTACACAACAGCTGTGTTACATGGCTTAACATATAAATGTGTTATTTTTACACGTGTAAATCATGTGTAACCCAGATAAACACATAAAAGTGTTATTTCTGCACATTGTGTGTCACCAATGTGTAATGGAAGTACCAGGTGACTGTAATGAATATTTTTCTTTCAATAATAATGAAAAGCAAGGATACCATCATGAGCCTTTATTTAATCTTTCATTTAAAATGGTCAACTTTTTAAAATACATTTTTTCAAACAAAACAGGCTTTACATGCATTTGTAATACAACATATACACATCAGAAAATTCATTAAATGTTATTCCTGAACATGACAGTATCAGAGCCACACCTACAAAATATTGTACCTCGGATTGAGATGGAGCTTGTCATTGCTAAAATTTGACATATCAAGAGGTCGAACATCTGCAACATTATCCAAATTTATCATTTCAAAATCTTTAGTTTGTTGCACAACATATGCATAGAAATGCTCATCAAAGCACTGAACTTCAAGCACTCTAATAAGAAAGAGTAACTTCTCCTCCTGGGGTAGAACATGAATTATCTGACCAAATAAGTGCTCCCCATGATACTGTGTTTTTAGTGGCAGCACAGATCCAGTCCTGTATGTCTGGCCATTTACAGTCAGTGAATGTGTAACATAAATGATGCTACCAATTGTGAAATCTTTGTGCATGGCTGACTTAAGTCCCTCGAGTATAAGATCAGCTTTCGTTAAAGAACCAATGTTCACAGGGTAGGCATTGCTGACATTGTATTTTTTACAAAAAGGGTCCCAAGCTTGAAATTATACATTTGTTGAACCTGATGTTTATAGGCGAGTGTTTTGGCAATATTTTTGAAATTGCATACCACATGTGCTTGTCTCAAACCTCATACACCACAAATGAGAAAGAGGTCCAAACATACACAGCATTCTTGGATAGTGTATCATAAAATGGTGCTTAGGAATTAGATTCAGTTCAAACAACTTCTTGTAAAGTGTATGGTGATCTATAATTAGCTGCTTAAGCTGCATATTATACCGAACCCAATGTTGGTATTGTGCATCGAGTATGTTGGATGTCAGCGTTTCTGAACCAGAAAGGTGTTTCATAAATATGTTTCATACCAGCCTTGTATCACGCTTGCAGAAACGCATAGTGCCAGTGGTTAACGTGAAATTACTGGTTTCTGTTATTATACTGAGTAACTTTCAATAACGGTCAACGAGCGACCACTCTGGCCGAATGCAAAGCCTTTGACATTCGACGTGTCCATGGTGTGCAGGAATGTGCAATGCCAGCAATGTTTCCTGGCGACTAGGCTGTTACACCCAACTTGATTGTTACTGTTATGGATTGACTGTTTGTATTTTTAAATGTCGGATAGTAAAGTAATAAATCTTAATCTTTAATACAATTAGTCATATAACAACTTAAAAATGCTCCATTACAGGTGCAAATTAATTTATATAATAGTTACACATAACAGAGTTACAATTAGTCACTCAGAGCAGTGTAACTGTGCAAGTACTATTTGATAATTGATACATAGTTAATATGTGAAAATAATAACGCTGGGATTTATAACGTGTTTCAAAATAAGAGACTAGTTACCAGTCTGTTCTTTCCATTATCTGGCATGACAATTAAAAACTGCATACAATGTCTTAAAACTGTTAATACAGAATTTGAATTGGCTGCTTTTATTTTCAATTTCAGGTGTATTTTAAAAGCCTTGCCCTGAACCATGTGGTCAGATTATTAGTCCGTTGGCTTAGTCAAACTATAAGCACAGATATTAATGCTATTGTTTTTGTTCCAACACATAACAGTGATATTGCTACTTCCGTTTCATCATATTAAAGCTAAACAAATGTTTTAAAAATACGAATTAAATTATTTTAATTGACCAAAATAAATCTGATAACATTTTTTTTTTTAACTGCCAAAATGTGTGTGTAATTAAAAGGAAAGGAACACATAAATAAATGAACATAGAGGTATTTAGCTCCAGAATTGTATTTTGCTGTCATGTGGAGCATCTGTTCTAAGTCTTCAGGATGTTTGTTGTTTTCCCTGCTTGCCTTATTTCCTTTGCTTCCGTTTTCGAACATTATGACATAAATGTTGTATACATACTGTACATATACTTTGAAAACAAACCTTGAACAAATCCTGCTACCTTGAAAGCACTGTGTTGTCGCTGGAGTTCATAAATAATGAACAAAGAACCTCTGGATCCTGACACTACTGGTCCTTCGCCTTGTTATATAATGCCTTTAGAACAGGGGTGGGCAAACTTTTTGGCTTGGGGGCCACATTGAGTTTTAAAATTTGAAAGACGGGCCGGGCCAGTAGCAGATGATTGGAGAGTGTTTGTGTGAACTAATATAAATTACAAGTCAAAGTCATTACCTAAAAAATAAAGAAAACTTACATTTAATTTCAGTGGGAACAGTGTTGTTGGTTACCCTTTTTTGCCAGTGCAATTAACATTTGGTGTCAGTTTGGTTGTGGTAATTGTCAGAACAGATCTGAGATGTTTATCAGTGAAAGACTGAGGTCTTTTTTTTAGCAATTTTGCTTCTTTGAAGCATCATTGACTTTCACATTACTCTGCTCTTTAAAGTCTTTCCTTGTCTCTCCCCCCTGTGTCACGGTGTGGGTACATCTCACTGCAGTCAGGAAACGTATCAGAATACCCTTATTTTATTGACTAAACTGCATCACGTGACCTGATTTACAATGCATTGGTCTGTGTTTTTCCTGCACCGCTGAACAAGTGCCGTAAATGCTGGAAAAGAGCGTGAATAACTCCGCTGCATAAAGCAAAGGCCGCAACCCACTGAAAACAGGTCCGCAACGAACCACCAGTTGAGAATCACTGGTCTGCAGGATCGTGACGAGCGGTGAACAGCTGTTTGTGTGACGTGTCTTACGTCTCTTCCTGTTTCCTTCACCTACATTCCCCTGGGTCCTAAGCCCCTCCATGTACCAACGTACATTTATAACAAATACCACACATATTATATGGTAATCAGCGTTGCATATGTGTCAAACTCTATCGGTGCATCTCCGGTCTGTCTTTGTTCATCCTGCATCGCTCTGTTCTGTTCTTTAATGTAACGTTACTGGAGCGACGGAGCCTCTCCAAGCTGTTAGCAGACTGTTGTGCTAGCAGGCTCGCGAGTGAGCTGTACCCAGCATGCAGTTCGGCGGTGAAATTTTATAAATGTACAATTATTAGTGTTACAAATTGTTTATGCGTCACAGACTGTTGTGTGCTGTGGTGTTTTTCTATGTTAAAGAGCGTTAGTTGTGGGTTGTTTATTGTTGTGTTATAAAGTTATGACCATGACTAGGGTTCCCTCTCAATACATATAAGACAACTAGCGCTGACCGCAGTGCTTCCAGCAGCGAACAATATATTTAGCTGCCTGTTGAAGACAGACAGCAGATGTTGCGGCTATGCACCGTATGATGGTGTGTGAAGAATTCATATCATACGGGAAATTAAAACCGGTATACCGCCCAGCCCTAGTCTGTTTTCATTTATTTTAGTTTGGACAATTTTGTACCTGTATTTGACGGGCCGGATTAAAAAGCCCAACGGGCCGCATATGGCCCGCGGGCCGTAGTTTGCCCATGCCTGCTTTAGAACATTCATTTGGTCTCAACTAACTCTAGATCAGATTTTAAAAAACGGTGACTTGGGATCATTCATAGAAAAGACCATTTACAGGAGACAGTGTTCATGACATAATGCAAGATTATGACAACTTTACTATATTTATAAATTGGAAATGTAGCTATATATTCAAACAGTACTTCCCTACAAGCTTCTGGTTGTGTATATTTAAAAATAACAAATAAATGTAACTTTGGGAAATATATTTGTATCAGTGAGAAGTAGTATAATTTCTATTTGTATTATCATAATCAGTCAAATCAAGACCTTAATCACTTAGTCTTAAATACACAGATAACATCTATCCTAAATAGAACCTTAGTATAAAATTAGAAAAGGTGACAGGTTAACGAGCCGACCTAGGCCAGAATGTTGTTATGGATTTACAGGGCTAGTTTTTAGGGAAAGGTCATGGGCCTTTCTCAATATGCGTTCTTGTCTGTGAAACGTCATCAGTCAGTCCAAGTACTGTTCCAATTCAAAAGTCCATAGGAAGTGATCACTACCCAATATTCTGTAAAATAAGTATTCATACATCAGTTACAGAAGTAGACAGGGGTGGAAAATGTTCTTTTGGACTGGAAGAGATTTAACCTCTTTAACACTGGCCCTATTTTTAGGCCTCTGGTCGAAAATTGCATACCCATACTAAAGAGAGTGTATTTCTGCAACTACAAGGTCTATTTTAATAATTTTTTGATTGTATAATACAGGTAACACTTGGAAGATGTGCTGATATGTGTAAATATTGTGTATATGTTACTGGTTAATAACATATTTTCACATATGGCACAGCTCAAATTGAAAAAGTTGCAGTTTCGCCTGAAAAAAAGCACTTGTGTCTAAAATATTACTTGAAATAAGGCCTAAAAATGTTAATGGCACAGCCAAAGTCATAGCACAACAGGTTTTACAGTCTCTAAACTGATTTGACTTTGATTGAGTAAAGCAGGCCAGCATAAAAAAAAAGCATAAACCAAGCAAGGGCATGCAAAATTCTCATTTTTGGAAGCAGCAGTTGCATTGCCGTATTCTAATTGTATATACTATATAACTAAATATTAACTATATATTCACTTTTCTTATCACTGAGTGTTCAATAATCCTAATAAATCAGTTTGATACCATTTTGAATAATTTTGAGCAGTTATGATGTGTCATATCTGTCATTCATAACAATAACTGGCTCATAATGTGTGTCTATGTGACACTGGTAAGGCCTGTGATCGGCCGATTTACAAGTGTGAGACCATTTTAGATGTGGGATAGTCCAACGGGAGCCATGCGGGGGTGTTTGAGAATCTCCGTTTCTCTTTACTGACTAAAAATCGCAAAATGCAGGGCAAACCCCCCTCTCTACATGGATTGGTCCACCTCACAGAATCGGCTGCCATTTTGCCATTCATTCCGCCCACGCATTGATACCAGTCACAGTCATGCAGCACAGGATGGAGGACACAAGTTTTTTTACCCAATTTATTTTCTCGTGACCAGTGGCTGATGTTGGCATGTATACCCATAACCTTTGAACGGTTTGAAAGAGAGTAATTTCGACGCCGCTGCTCGTTTCCGGGTCGAATCACGAGCCTGCTAGATGTGCTCATCCGCCATGTGCGATCCGTGCTTCGTGATGAGAGATCATACAAAGAGCACAGTTCGTCGATTTTTGGCCAAAATTGTGGCAAATCTTCTAGATATCTTCCAGATATGATCTTTGTTCATGTATAATTGTGTTTTGCAGTGTGTAAAATGGCTCCCATGGTTGTTTCGCCCAGAATCTCTTTGTTACACAGGTATTATTTATTTATTTATTTATTATTTTATTCCTTTCGCAAAAGTGAATTGTACACATGTACACCACCCCCCCCCCCGCCCCCCTCTAGCCCCCTTTAAAGGGGGCTCTCGTGTACAAGAGGTTTTAAGGAAGAGAGTGATGTTCATCTGAGTAAGATTAATGATGATGTGCCTGTAGAAACTCTCAGTGATATGATAACAGAAGGCATTATGACAGCTGCTCTAGAGTCTATCCCAAAAAGTAAAGGAAAAACAAGCGGTGGAACAATACTTGTAAAGAGGCAATTACAAATAGAAACAGGGCATTTAAGTTAATGGAAAGAACTCGTAACTTTCAGCACATTATACAGTTCAAAACGGCTCCGGCATTAGTGAGAAAGACAATAAGGCAGGCAAAAAGGAGATATTGTGACTCAGTTGGAAATACAACAGGAGAAGTGTGGGGGATGATTGGAAAGATGGGAGGGGACAGAAGAGAGTGGAGTTATCCTGTGCTAACAACTGAAAAAGAAGTAACGGTGACTAATAAAGAGAAAGCTGAGACATTGGTTAATACTTATGTAAAGATACACAGCACTAACAATATGTCTGGCGAAGGAAGACGAACTATGGAAACAAGGTTTGAAAATAGGCCAAGCAGTGAAACATATCACACTGCAGAATACCTGGACTTCTTTCTCAATCCTCTCTCAACCACAAATCCAAGTTACATCGTTTTATCAACATAGTGAAAAAACGTCACATTCCTGACAACTCAATCCTATTTACTATTGATATAGACAGTCTCTATACTAATATTGACATCAAAGAGGGCATACAAGCCGTAAAAAATATGTTTCAAAAACATCCAAACAAAAAAGACCAGACAAGTAGTTACTACAGCTATTGGAGATCAATTTGATCAAAAATGACTTTCAATTTAATGGAGAATTTTTCTGCAAATTAAAGGCACAGCTATGGAGAAGAAATTCGCTCCTTCATATGCTAATATCTTTATGGCTGAATGGGAAACCTCAGCCCTAACATCATGTCCAAAGTAACCCTTATACTATTACAGGTTTCTAGATGACATCTGGGGGGTGTGGCCACACTCGAGAGAGGATTTTGACATCTTTCTGAGCATGCTCAACAAACATAACGCCTCAATTAAACTCAAATCCACCAGCAGTTTGACCTCTGTGGGTTTCCTGGACACCACCACTTTCAAAGGTGAGGGGTTCCATGAAGGTCACACACTGGAGGTAAAAGTGTTCTTCAAAGAGACGGACACGTACGCTCTGCTCTATAGGACGAGCTTCCACCCGAAGCACACTTATGCAGGCTTAGTCAAGTCACAAGTGTTGAGATTCCAGGGAATCTGTACCGAACGGGATGATTTTAATTCTGCTGTCAGGGTGCTATTCCTAGCTTTAGCCAGCAGAGGCTACTCTAGGACCTTCCTCATGTCACAGGACATTTCAACAGACCAAGCCTATAGTGGTGACCTCTAACCTCCCCTTTGTAATTACATATACAGTGGGTACGGAAAGTATTCAGACCCCTTTACATTTTTCACTCTGTTTCATTGCAGCCATTTGCTAAAATCAAAAAAGTTCATTTTATTTCTCATTAATGTACACTCAGCACCCCATATTGACAGAAAAAAACAGAAATGTAGAAATATTTGCAAATTTATTAAAAAAGAAAAACTGAAATATCACATGGTCATAAGTATTCAGACCCTTTGCTGTGACACTCATATTTAACTCATATGCTGTCCATTTCTTCTGATCCTCCTTGAGATGGTTCTACTCCTTCATTGGAGTCCAGCTGTGTTTAATTAAACTGATTGGACTTGATTATGAAAGGCACACACCTGTCTATATAAGACCTTACAGCTCACAGTGCATGTCGGAGCAAATGAGAATCATGAGGTCGAAGGAACTGCCCAAGGAGCTCAGAGACAGAATTGTGGCAAGGCACAGATCTGGCCAAGGTTACAAAAGAATTTCTGCAGCACTCAAAGTTCCTAAGAGCACAGTGGCCTCCATAATCCTTAAATGGAAGAAGTTTGGGACGACCAGAACTCTTCCTAGACCTGGCCGTCCAGCCAAACTGAGCAATCGTGGAAGAAGAGCCTTGGTGAGAGAGGTAAAGAAGAACCCAAAGATCACTGTGGCTGAGCTCCAGAGATGCAGTAGGGAGATGGGAGAAAGTTCCACAAAGTCAACTATCACTGCAGCCCTCCACCAGTCGGGGCTTTATGGCAGAGTGGCCCGACGGAAGCCTCTCCTCAGTGCAAGACATATGAAAGCTCGCATAGAGTTTGCCAAAAAACACATGAAGGACTCCCAGACTATGAGAAATAAGATTCTCTGGTCTGATGAGACCAAGATTGAACTTTTTGGCATTAATTCTAAGCGGTATGTGTGGAGAAAACCAGGCACTGCTCATCACCTGCCCAATACAATCCCAACAGTGAAACATGGTGGTGGCAGCATCATGCTATGGGGGTGTTTTTCAGCTGCAGGGACAGGACGACTGGTTGCAATTGAAGGAAAGATGAATATGGCCAAGTACAGAGATATCCTGGAAGAAAACCTCTTCCAGAGTGCTCTGGACCTCAGACTGGGCCGAAGGTTCACCTTCCAACAAGACAATGACCCTAAGCACACAGCTAAAATAACAAAGGACTGCCTTCGGAACAACTCTGTGACCATTCTTGACTGGCCCAGCCAGAGCCCTGACCTAAACCCAATTGAGCATCTCTGGAGAGACCTGAAAATGGCTGTCCACCAACGTTCACCATCCAACCTGACGGAACTGGAGAGGATCTGCAAGGAAGAATGGCAGAGGATCCCCAAATCCAGGTGTGAAAAACTTGTTGCATCATTCCCAAGAAGACTCATGGCTGTACTAGCTCAAAAGGGTGCTTCTACTCAATACTGAGCAAAGGGTCTGAATACTTATGACCATGTGATATTTCAGTTTTTCTTTTTTAATAAATTTGCAAAAATTTCTACATTTCTGTTTTTTTCTGTCAAGATGGGGTGCTGAGATTAATGAGAAATAAAATGAACTTTTTTGATTTTAGCAAATGGCTGCAATGAAACAGAGTGAAAAATTTAAAGGGGTCTGAATACTTTCCGTACCCACTGTACATATTCATCTACTTTTCAGCTTGTCAGAGTGAACTTTCACAATCACCATAGTATCACTGCAGCGTACACGAGAAATACAAATTTACAAGATCATCTCGTGAAAGCTAAATTAAAACCCCTTTCCAACCCTAAATTCAGAGGACAGGGTGAATATTTTCAACACCTGGTGCAACACTGGTTTAGTAATCAATACATGAAGGTCTTCCAGACCACGACCAGTGGCACTCCTAAATCTAAAAACGACATATATTTGATTACATGTAAACAATGTGGCTTGCAATATGTGGGTGAAACTGGCAACACAATTTCAATTCACCCAACATAGACATAACATATTGAAAAAGAAAAAGGTTATAACAGTCATTCAGTGTAATCCTAGTGTCATAACCCGGCTCCTAGGCCATGACAAATACGGCAGAGACACAACAAATGATGGTAACGTAAAATGTTTATTTGACTAAATAAAGAAAGTGAACTTTATGAAGTGTGTCAATCAATAACATCAGTAGTGTCACCGTGAATGCGTGTGGGATGAAGTGTGGGTGTTGTCAGCGAAACCAAAACCAAAATAAGCAGCAGCAACTGGCTGGGATCACTCCACGTACGCCGGAGAGTAAACCCGCGCCGAGCAACGCTAGAGCAGGGTTTTTATGCCCTCCCTGTTCCCGGACCAGCTGCTCTGCATCAGGTAATCTGCTCTCTAGGGACAGAGGGACAAAAGCATACTTGCAGTGATTAGAGACAGGGGCCGTCACACTAGATGGAATACACCCCAAAGAAGGAGGGTGGGAAGGATCTGGATATCACACATCCAAAAGGCCTCAATGAGAGATAGGAGCTTCGTAGGGTGAGGCAGTGATGGACAGTGCACGGTTCCCAGCTACATAATCAAAACCCCCCAACTCCCTAACCTAAGGTTAACCCCAAACTCTAACCCTTAGGGTTACCTAAGTATTGCTGGAGGAGGAGGATGGGGGGAGGAAGAGGAGGAGGAAGAGGAGAAACAGTGGTAACGGTACGAGTGTTCCGTATACACATTTTAAACTCCATGGCTCATAACGTACAGTATGGGCCTAGAGAGCAACAGACATTGGAGTACGGCACCACGGCAAGCAGCGTAGAGGAAATGGATACACAGACTGAAGACAATAGACCCCAAAAAATATTAAGAAATGTATCCATTTTTTAACCAGGTTTTTAACCTCTTAATAATAAACCAATTCCTAATCTCCATGGTCCCACTCCCACAGGTCTTTTTATCGGTGACCCCGTCTGCATTGTGATCATCCTTTGTTTTGTGGGGGTTTTTTCCTCCCTATATTTTAGGCACCCTTACCGTGGAATCAAATTAAATCTTCATTATTAATATTTATCTTCAAATATTTATTCTAAATTATTTTATTAACTCTGTATATACTATTGTGTTTTAATAACCTTGTGTGTTTTTATACTTTTGCATTGTTCTTTTTTATATACACATTTGTATGTTTTTAACTAATTTATTCTTCTATTATTACTCTAGATTCACACGGTAGGGGGGTTGCCACAGGGGTTGTGAGAACTTTTCTGAACCAGACGGAGCTGCTCTTGAATTGGGCGAACACAAAATCAACCGAAGAACAAACATTTGTGATAATAATCACACTTTGTTGTGACAAGGGCATGTTAACACATTTTGTGTCATTTCTGTATCCTTTTAACACACACACGTGTAGTATGACAATGGACGGAGCCCACACGTGTGTGTTGTTGAGCGCGGCAAAATATGTTTTTTTAAATTCAGTTTATACAATTTTTTATATTTAATGTATGAATAAGTGATCTGAAAATGGACTTGAAAATTATTGCTTTCCAAATAAACTAAAATATAAAATGTGTATCCTCCTGAGACTCGGTGAAGCGGGAACTGTGGACTGCCTTGACCAATCACGGTTGCAACCGTCAAACTGCCCTTTTCACTGCTGGCTGCCAAAGAAGATGGACTCAGGAGGACAATCCAACACTAGCAGTGAGTTATTGGCATTGGTTATATTACTAAAACAGTGGCTTAACATTTTAATGGAAGGAAAACTTTGCAGATTTTCAACTAGCTCGGTGTCATTGCGGTGTGTGCAATTGAGCGGCGCCCAGCCAAACTCTTCACTGCGCGCTCGGAGCTCCCCGCCCATCAGCCGGCATGCGGGCGCTGCGGTACGGAGGGAACGTCTGCACACACTGTGATGACACAGAGCTGGTTGGATATCGGTAAAGATTAATTTAAGTGAGTAACGTTACCATTATATCTCTTAAAATAGTTTGCCAACAGTATCTAGCCATCTGGCTAACATTAGCTATCAGCTCATATTATGCTAGTTAGCTGAAGAACTGAGTTAGTGGTTAACTTGAATGAATGAGTCTGCTAGCTGATGTTGGATAGCTGGCTAGCTTCTTTGTTTAACTGCTTGGGTTGTTAAATTATGTTCTGCCCATCATGATGAGCGTTATGTCATGTCAAGTTAGTTCATGTTAGCATTTGTGAGCTAGCAAACACTCGGTTGGTCAAGTCTAGCTAGCTATCTTTGTAATATTGAATTCATTGTTCGGTCAGAAGTGGCGCGAAAGTGCGTAACGTTAACGTCAGTGTGTATGTGTTGAAGTGTAAGTGACGTTAACGTCAGTGTGTGTGTGTTGAGGTGTACGATAGAGAGAGAGACTTGGATGCGCTTAGAGCAGACAGGTGTTAGCAATGGGAAAGAAATAGTAAGTATCGTTAAGTGGTTATGCTGTAACGTTATTAAATGTAAAGTTTGTGTTAACTGTGTTTGATTTGTTAAAGAAACTAGGTGTGCCATTAACCTACATGGAACTAATATAAGCTAGCTGTTTATAATTGGCTTGAACAGGGACTAGAACAGGTTGGATGGGAGTCTTTAATCACAGTTGACTTTGATAGCAGAGCTTTCCCTGCCATTATATTGCTATAGGGCGAAGGACCTTTCTGCACTTGAATATAAAATCAAAGTGGAGAGCTTCAGGGCCCGTGTGTCGGGGCGTTGTCTCTCCCTCTCCTCTTGCGCCGTGCACATGCGGGCAGGCAGGAGGAGATGCTGCCTGCATGAGTGGGAGTTCAGCTGTAGTGAGTTGCTCTGAAACTTTATTGCATTGAAATGGTGCACAGTAGTACAGTATAAGCGTCTTAGCTCTCATGCCATTTGAATTTTCTTTGTATTTTTCCATTTAATATAATTCTGCCAAGTTGTCTCCTTACCTATGTAGATTTGTTTTCTTCAATTAAACAATGTACCTGTACTGAGTTTGTGATTATTTCCCTAAAGATTACATTAGGTGACCTCTCCCTTTCTGGGAATGTGTGATGCAGCACCCTTACCCTCTAAAAATTGAAAACACTGGATAAATGAATAAATTTTGTCAATACCACAACTAATTAGATTTGTACTTAACTTGTCTTTGTTTATTGTTTGCAGGAAGGGAGACATGAGCAGCAGGAATCTGTCAAAGTCCTCGCAACCACTTTTAAGGATGGTAGAGAATTAAAAAGAAAAATGTACAGTGTCCACAGCACAAACCAACTTATAGAAAAGACTAGCGAATTGGGATTTGTCCTTGAAAGGATTTTAAAATTCAACACAGAATTCCAAGAGTTCACTGATGTTAACAGTAGTGTAGAGATAAGGAACCTGGACAAATTCCAAGTGCACTTCTTAGAAGCCCCCCATTGTCAACCTGTTGCGAGAGAAGTCTGTCTAACTCAGGTACATTTTCATTAATATATTTTTTGGTTATATGTACATCTTGTTAAATTTTTTTTCAAACAATCTCATGGAAATTAGTCTAAATTTCTGCTTTGTTCGGCTTCGCTCTTAATTCTCTTTTCAGCCTACAAAGGAACCGGACATCCACGATTGATTGAGACCGCTCCTCGAAAAGAAAGTTCCAGAAGTATTTGAGGAACTCCAAACTCAGGGCATTGTCGTAGAAAAAACCAGGCTGAAACTCGTCAAAGTTTGCGTCTCTGATTTGGTGGAGAGGCACGGATTGTAAGTTTTGCAGTTTATAACTAGGGCTAAGTGGATGATGTTGAGACAACAAATCCTCTGGGTTCTAAAACTAAAATCCATAAAATGGGTGCCGTTTACTTTACTCTACTTGATTTACCTCCAGAAAGCAATTCATCCCTAGCTCATATTCATTTATGTGTGTTATTTAATTCAATCAACAGGGAGACTTATGGGATTGGTACGATACTAGAGCCACTTCTTGAGGACATCAGAGTCCTTGAAAACTCTGGTATAGAAGTAGAAGTTAATGGACAAATTCGAAAGCTGTTTGGAACTCTTTGTATTTTGACAGCAGATAATTTGGCAGTGCATACACTGTGCGGCTATGTAGAAAGCTTTTCTGCACACAAATGTTGTCAGTTTTGTGTGATTGACAAGGAGGAAGTACAGTCAGTGTTTGATGAAGACCATGTTGTAAAAAGGACCAGAGAGAACTATGAGCAACATGTTCGGGTCTGTGATCCAAGCTCAACTGGTGTAAAAGGGAATTCATGTTTGAACAGTCTGCAATATTTTCACGTAACAGAAAATACATGTGTGGACATAATGCATGATGTACTTGAGGGTGTGGCTCCTTTGGAGGTAAAGTTGTTGTTGCGTCACTTCATTTATGACGAAAAGCTTTTCACGTTGGAGCAACTTAATCACAGGATTGCTGGTTTTGACTATGGTTGCATGAATGAGAAAAACAAACCAAGTGTCATTATCAATTTGAGATCCTCAGAAAATTCTGTCAAACAAACTGCCTCCCAAATGTGGAGTCTCTTGCAAGTTTTACCCTTTTTAGTGGGGGATTTCATTGATCGGAAAGACCAGTTTTGGCATCTGTTCATTTTGTTGAGGGAAATCTGTAGCATTATTTTTGCACCTGTTGTCAGTGTTGGGCTTGCTTTGTTTCTTAATCGACAAATCAAGTTCGACAAGCACTTTGAAATTGTCAAAGTCTTTTCTGTGCATTTGTTGTTGTTATTTAGCGTATACTCTTGTCCAGTCTCACGGCGAATTAAACAGTGGCACACGGTTCCATCTGTTTCTTCAGTAACTGGGACAACCCTCCATCTCCAGGATAAACTGAGTTGTTTGCTGAAAGTAGAGCAGCATTCAGGGGTGTGAAATGAATCTTCTTAGTCAATAAGGTGTACATGCAGAGGTTTTACAGAGAGAACAGAAATAGAAGTTGCTGCTCAGTGCTGATATCACACTATATGGAGATGTGAGAAAGAAAGGTTATGACTTCCATCGACATATAATGTATGAGCCATGATAAGACCTGAAACACAGCACACCATTTCCTCAGCAGTTTTGTACCTCATTTGACAAAGTCTTGCTGAGCAAGCAAAAGCAAGTGTGTTAAATGTTTGAGCATGCGTTTGCCTTATTGTACGTGTGTGTGTGTGTATTTCTAGTGAGAGGCTGATTTGTCCAATCTCAGTAATATTTCTGGGTTATTAAACCAGAGCAGGACTTCTATCCTCCTAAGTGTAGTTTAAGCTGTGTCTCTTCATGCATACACTTTTAGAGCTTGGGCTTGTGCGCTAATATTAGCTAAAACAGATTACAGGAGAATTTAGCATCTCATTTGAATAAGGTCAAAACAAAATCACAAATGAATTCAATTCAATTTATTTTGTACAGCCCAAAATCACAAATATGCCCCAGAGGGCTTTACAATCTGTACATCCTCTGGCCCAGGACCCTATTAAAACTCCATTTTATTTTAAAAGGCTATTGCAATGAAAATTACTTTGATGAATGAATGATGTTCCATAGTGCTGGCTATTATGTAAAGATTGAAGAGTTGGGAGGATTTAGACCTTGGGGATTTGGGTTAGTGTGTGTATATGGTGTCCTACTTCTGTCTGGACACTAAGTGGTACCAAAGCTCCATACTGAATCTGCATGCAAACCTATACTGAGCTGTAGTCCGACAACCAGCCAGGACTGCTATATTCACATGGGGATGTGTTCTTTTTTAAATACATGTATGTGTTTCTCCATTATACCCCAACATTTTCAGCGGGAGTTCTTCGAAGTTGAGGGAATTCCTTACGATTGGCAAATGTCGACTTGAACCAGAAGAGAGTGAGGCATAGAAGTTATCCGTTTCTTCCTCTAAAGATCTTGAGAACCCTCCTGCAGGTTAAAGTTGGGACAGAACGGGGCAAGTTATCTGCTTCTCCTTCGGATCCAAAACAGTCTATTGTTCGACCAGCAAATGTAGAACTATTCCTAGGTTTTCTTAAAAGCAACAACGTTGTTTGTGCCTCCTTTCATCCAAATCGAGTCGGACGAGATGGCTCAGAGCTGGAGGTAACGCTGATTTTTATAGTCTCAGTGACGCCAGGGCCCCAGCACAGGGAGACCCTGTGGTGCCTGTGGCCCTCGTCCAATGAGACCCCAGTGTTGGGTTTGGACCAAAAATCACACCTAAGTGAGATTTAACGTCTAGTGGCGTTTGGTGTAGTTAAACTCAAATCAGGCCGTTGGTCTGCCAGGTAGGCTCATGTAGCCCCAACTCCCTTTGTTCCAACCACATGGTGAAGTCCCAACAGCCTACACTTAAAATGATATTGATTCTTTTAGGGGTCTTAAATACTTTTTTAAATTATTATTTCTTATATTGTATTTGTGTTTATACAGCCGCGGGCACTAATGGACAATGGGCCTCATGCTGGAACATCTGTTACAAACGTACGTGCGTACCAGTGATTTCTGAGAATGTGTAGCATTCAGTTATTGTCACAGGAGTTATGTTAGGCCTGTCCTCAAAGAGGAAAAACCTCTCAGAGAAGCTGTTGTAACAGAGGGCAGCCTGGACGTGAGCTTTCTAAGTATCTGAATGATATCTCTCATTCTGCATTTCTTTCATCGATCCGAAAAAATAGTGTTGCTAGGTTTTGCCCTCCATATAGGCGTCCACCACAGCACATCACTTTAACAAAGTTAAACAACGGTTACTTTGTGAGCACATAGAAACTTACAGATTGTGTGTACACTTGTGTTCGTCACCGACACTCTCTTCTACAATAACTTTAACCTGTTTCTTGCTATAATCTCTGCCATGTGCCGTTTTAAAGGGGGTGGCCAGTGCCACCCACACTATCTGATTGGCCCAGATGCAGCCTCAAAATGTTTGCCACATCAGTAGGCTCGTTCAAGATGAACTGCGCCTCGCCTGGAAAGTGGACGAAAGCAGGCAGTTGCAGCAGGGGGCGTGAACAAAAACTGTTTTCAGCTGCCTTCAAAGAATAAACAGGAAGTCAAAGAAACTTAGATCTGTTAGATCCGATCTGTAGGTTTAATCTTGTAGTTTTCAGACCTTGGTCGGAGTTATTTAGATGTCTTTGTAAATATATATTTATGTGGAAATGTGTGTATATCTGCATTGTATGGTATCCTTTGCTGTTTTATGCTCAGTATGACATGTGCTATATAAATAAGCTTTAATATTATCAATCACACAAGATATGTTTTTAGATTAAACCTGAGATGAATAGTATGTATCATGTATGTTTTCTTTCTTTCTTTTCATGTTTATTTTATTTTATTTATTTTTTCTTACTGTTATGTCGTATATTTTGTTCTTATTATAAATGCTTCTATTGTTTCTGTTTTTAACATGTAAAGTGTCTTTGAGTGCCTTTTAAAGCGCTATATAAATAAAATGTATTATTATTATTATTATTATTATTAATAGCCAACAATCGAGCATTAAATATTACAATTACACATAAAAATAGGATTTTCTCCTAAACGTGGTGTTTGTTGTCAAATCTAAGAGCCAGTCAGCTCTCTTATTCGGCGACAGCCAGGCGTTTCCCATCATGCCCTGGGGCTCTGCAGTCAGTGGAGGGCATCTGCAGCGCCCGGCTCTAATACTGAGGCTTCTTCCTCGGAGTCTTTGTGCTTTCTCTCCTCACAGGTTTCCATGGATCGTGGTTATACTTGGACTGTGGTCCTGCCTCCTGTCGAGGCCCTGCCTGACACCCACTGCTTCTATCATTATTATTAGTCATTGGTACTATTACTGCTACTAATACTGCTTTTAATATCATTATCATTCTATTATTTCCCCTGCTGCTCTTATAATTAGTAGTAAACATATCTCCATTGTGACTTCTGCTATTATTAGTGCTACTACCACTATTACTACTCTCATTATGTGTATTATTCATTTATATCATATAGATTGACTATATTGTTCTTTTATTATGTTTATTCTGTAAACATGACATGTATTATATTGTTACATGTCTTATAGGGATCCCTCCTCTGTTGATCTCGCTGAAGTTTTTTCTTCTGTGCAATAGAATAGAATATAACAGAACTGAATTGAACGGCCCTTCTTTGTGGAGTTTACATGTTCTCCCTGTGTCAGTGTGGGTTCTTTCAAGGTTCTCTGGCTTCCTTCCACAGTCCAAAGAATGCAGCTTAGGTTAATGATGACTCTAACTTGTGAGCGTGAGTGGTAGATAGTCTGTCTCTGTGTCAGCCCTGTGATAGGCTGGCGGCCTGTCCAGGGTGTACACTGCATTCACCTAATGTCAGCTGGGATCGGCTCCAGCCCTCCAGCGACCTCAAGTAGGATATGCAGTTACAGATAATGGATGGATGGATGAATTGGGAAGAACCGAGGTTGAGGGGGATGGATGGGTCATACAAACACTGATCACATATTAATATGACTAAAGTGATTTATTGCTCAGTCCAAGTCTTGTTTGGAATGACCATCAACATGACACATTGTGATTTCAATTGTCACTTACAAGCTATTATCATTATTATTATTATTTTAAAGTAATTTACCTCGTGGTATAAAATTCATGACCACAAATACAGCATACAACTTTTGCAGTGTGCCAAGTGTGTAGCAGAACAATGGTGCCCGATAAAGGCCGTCTCTAGAGCCAGTGTTTGATTTGTCTGTTCTGGGCTGTAGTAGAAACATGGCGGCTGGCTTTGTCATGAGGACCCTGTCCGTATGTCGATATAAACGGCTCATTCTAAGGTAGTGTTATAGTGTTTACCTACCTAAGCAGGTTAACGTCCTCAGTTTTATCCTGAACCCACGTCGTCATTTTTCCAGCAAACTTTAATTTTAGCCAAATGAACTGATGCTCTACACCAGGGGTCTTCAACGTTTTTCAGGCCAAGGACCCCCAAACTGATAGAGAGATGGAGCAGGGACCCCCGACTATATACAGGTGCTGGTCATATAATTAGAATATCATCAAAAAGTTGATTTATTTCACTAATTCCATTCAAAAAGTGAAACTTGTCTATTATATTCATTCATTACACACAGACTGATATATTTCAAATGTTTATTTCTGTTAATTTTGATGATTATAACTGACAACTAAGGAAAATCCCAAATTCAGTATCTCAGAAAATTAGAATATTACTTAAGACCAATACAAAGAAAGGATTTTTAGAAAGCTTGGCCAACTGAAAAGTATGAACATGAAAAGTATGAGCATGTACAGCACTCAATACTTAGTTGGGGCTCCTTTTGCCTGAATTACTGCAGAAATGCGGCGTGGCATGGAGTCGATCAGTCTGTGGCACTGCTCAGGTGTTATGAGAGCCCAGGTTGGTCTGATAGTGGCCTTCAGCTCTTCTGCATTGTTGGGTCTGGCATTTCGCATCATCCTCTTCACAATACCCCATAGCTTTTCTATGGGGTTAAGGTCAGGCGAGTTTGCTGGCCAATTAAGAACAGGGATACCATGGTCCTTAAACCAGGTACTGGTTGCTTTGGCACTGTGTGCAGGTGCCAAGTCCTGTTGGAAAATGAAATCTGCATCTCCATAAAGTTGGTCAGCAGCAGGAAGCATGAAGTGCTCTAAAACTTCCTGGTATACGGCTGCGTTGACCTTGGACCTCAGAAAACACAGTGGACCAACACCAGCAGATGACATGGCACCCCAAACCATCACTGACTGTGGAAACTTTACACTGGACCTCAAGCAACGTGGATTGTGTGTCTCTCCTCTCTTCCTCCAGACTCTGGGAGCCTGATTTCCAAAGGAAATGCAAAATTTACTTTCATCAGAGAACATAACTTTGGACCACTCAGCAGCAGTCCAGTCCTTTTTGTCTTTAGCCCAGGCGAGACGCTTCTGACGCTGTCTGTTGTTCAAGAGTGGCTTGACACAAGGAATGCGACAGCTGAAACCCATGTCTTGCATACGTCTGTGCGTAGTGGTTCTTGAAGCACTGACTCCAGCTGCAGTCCACTCTTTCTGAATCTCCCCCACATTTTTGAATCTGTTTTGTTTCACAATCCTCTCCAGGGTGCGGTTATCCCTATTGCTTGTACACTTTTTTCTACCACATCTTTTCCTTCCCTTCGCCTCTCTATTAATGTGCTTTTGCAATGACCTTTTGTGTCTTGCCCTCCTTGTGCAAGGTGTCAATGGTCGTCTTTTGGACAACTGTCAAGTCAGCAGTCTTCCCCATGATTGTGTAGCCTACAGAACTAGACTGAGAGACCATTTAAAGGCCTTTGCAGGTGTTTTGAGTTAATTAGCTGATTAGAGTGTGGCACCAGGGGTCTTCAATATTGAACCTTTTCACAATATTCTAATTTTCTGAGATACTGAATTTGGGATTTTCCTTAGTTGTCAGTTATAATCATCAAAATTAAAAGAAATAAACATTTGAAATATATCAGTCTGTGTGTAATGAATGAATATAATAGACAAGTTTCACTTTTTGAATGGAATTAGTGAAATAAATCAACTTTTTGATGATATTCTAATTATATGACCAGCACCTGTATATATTGTATAAAATTGTGTTTTATATTAAATGGGCCTAGTACCGTGTATAAACATACCTCTTTATTGTACATTCATTACTAAGCTATTCAAATAATACACAGGTTCATATATTCATGTTTTTATTTTAAACATGTGCAAGGTACAGTGAGTAGGGGGGCCGTGCCACTGCCATTTAGAAACATACCTTGTCAGCTGATACCAATGCCAACATCAACATTGTCTGTCAATTGCATGATAATCATGCATACAAGCTATTCAAATTGATGTTTTCATTTTAAACGTGGAAACGAAAAATGACTGATGGCCTATTAGTACCACTGCCATGCATAAAGATACCTGTTATCTTTCATACAATACTGAACTATTAAAATAATGGACACATTCATGTTTAGAGAAAAAAAAAAGATTTATTTATTTTTTCTTTTTTCTTCTTCTAATCAACCAAAGATTTCGCGGACCCCCTGCAGTACCCCCTGTTTAAGACCTCTGCTCTACACATTCTCAAGCTACACCTCAGTAAAAACAGCAACAATTCAGTGATAACTAGCACCATGAGACTCTGGTCATTTACAGTGTTTTCTTATTTAAATAAATGATTTAAATACCAGTTTGAATTACAATAAGAATTAGATAGATTGATTGTTAGATCTAAAGAGAAAAGTGCGTGTAAAGTTGCCTCACTGCAGTTTTGGAGGTACAACATTAGATAAACGTCCACCTGACATGGAAACAGCTCTAATACTTCATGCCCTCCAGCTTACTGGAGAGACGGAGAAAGAGCAGTTGGTGAGACTAAGCAATCGATGCCTCCTCCACCGCCCAGACCTGAGTGCTATCGATTCACTCTCTCGGTGAAGAGAAGGTGTTGGACTGAAGGTACTGCCTGAGGGAGTGGAAGAAAAGTGAAAAGAAAGAAAATAAGGGAAAAAAGGTCAAAAGGAGGGTAAAAGATATGTCCTGAAGCAGGAAGCTGGAGAAGCAGGGAGGCTCCAAATGCAGACCCCGAGAGGGCAGATACCATGGACATACTTTAATGAAGAAGAAGTCTTGCAGGCTGGAACAGCTGGCAGATACCAGCAAACAAAACTCCTTAAAATGAACTGACGAAAAACAGACTCAGTGACCACCAACTGGCAGTAGAGACAGGAAGACAGAGACAGACATGGCTGCCCAGAGACCAGAGCGTATGTGAGAGGTAGAGACAGAGGTGCACTTCCTCCTCCACTGTCAGAAGTTCTCTGCACTAAGAGATTTCCAATTCTAGCAAATAACGAAGGAAATATCTAACTTCCTCATGTTAAGCCCAGAGGAGAAACTGTCAGTTCCTCTAGGTGAAGGGACAACAGCTCCTCTGGCAGCTCAATGTACATCTGCCTGCCACAGAGGGACGCACAGTCACTAATAGATCCACTAAAGGACTTACTGGATTAAACTGTATGGAATTGTAATGTGCTGTTTTGTATTGAACTGTGTATAACCTGCATATGACACTGTGTGTATTTAATATGTAAGCAATACACAGAGCAATAACATCGTGTGCAGCAGACTATAGGGCAGGCTTTTATTAAAATAGTATGACTTCATTCTCTCTAAAGGTATTTCTTATTGAAACATTAGCTGTTAACAGAACAGATATGTGGGAAATGTTTTGAATGTGCAGAAAGTTTTGACCATGAATGGACGTCTTTCTGAAACACACATGAGCTCATAAAGTCCAGTGGTTTGTAAATTAATTCAAGTATCATTGAGGTGAAAAAGATGCACATGCTCATTTAAGAGGTTACCTCTCCAAACAAAAGACACAAAAGGAGGAAGAGTAAATCATAACTATGTAAGAAAAGTTGATCTATAGGACAATACATATTTGAAAGCAATACAGAATGCCTGAGAGCCTTACTGCATATGTTCCATTCATTTTTATATTTTGAATTGTCACCTGTGCCTGTAAGAGAGAGACCTCTGTGTCTCTGTCTCTGTCTGTCTCTCTCTGTCTGTCTCTCTCTCTCTCTCTCTCTCTCTCTCTCTCTCTCTCTCTCTCTCTCTCAAACCTCTATATCCTGAATGAGGTTTTCCTTTACATAAAAAAGACATTTCCACCATAAAGTGATGCAGAACAAATTCACCAGAATGCAGGAAATAAAGTGTTTGAGGCTCCTAATGTCCATGTCATGGCATGTTTAGGGGGACAGGGACAGCTTTAAAGAGTTTAAATACTTTTTTTTTGTAAGGCTGTGGGGAAGGTTAAACAAAACTGTACTCTGAGAAACTTCAACCACAGTTCTCAGCCAACGACTGCTTCTGTCTGGAGGGGTCTCAGACAGATCAACAACTACAGACCTAAAGCCCCCAACTCCATTAACCATTTGTGCCTGGCTAAGGATCTGGGTTCTACAGGACCACAGGAACTGTCCCCCGGGACTAGGAACCTTTTGAGGAGTTTTGGGGACATTTTATCCCCCAAAAAATGTCCTGGTTGGGGGTAGTGCTTCGTGAAAGTACTTTCGGGGTGTGCTTTGCAGGGATGACGGTCGCTGATTGGTCAAACAACACTCGCTTCAACTCGGTAAAACTGAACAAGGCAGATATAATGACAATTCTAGACCAAAGGAAGTAAAGACAATAACATGAATAAGATCAGATAAATATAAATAAAAACAGTATGTATCAACTGGAGATGGGGGAGGAAGCCCTGGCTGATACCAGAGTACAGAGCGTTAACATAATCAAGCCGAGAAAAAATAAAAGCATGTACAACTTTTTGTAGGACAACAATTGATATCAATGGAAATAAAAAAATAGAGATTTGCTTGGTTGCTAGGATCTGAGGGTTTTAACAGCATATATATATGAGTGTACGGCACATCATCATTTTGAGTAACCAGGCCAAGAGGCAGCAAGTTTACAGAAGACAGAAGGCAGCCAAGAATGCAGCTTAGAGGTACCTTACAGCTAGCATACTGACCGGCCTCTCTTGGTAGCCAAGCACCCTCGCATGATGAGTTGATTATTTTTAATAAATTATATTTGAGGTAATATTCAAGCTGACTTACATCTCTCTATCAGTACCCTGACCCATAGGGATCTTCCTTTCTACTGCACTCTTCTCTCTGGATGGAAGCTGGTCTTGTGAAAGAGTACTGAAGCTTTATGTGTGTTTTCATGAAGACCTGCTGTGACTCAATGTCTCCCCACAACGACACCAGTGGTGGATCCATCCTCTCAGTCGCTAACAGGGGTTTCTAATCGCTGGGTTTTTTCCGCTTGACATCTCCTGGCGAAGGTTGAGCTCTTTAAAAGCGTCGGATGGAAACCACGAGGGGGATGAACCTGCGTGTCATCGTACTCCAGCTCTGTTTTTCTTCTTTTTGTTTTTTTGCTCCTTCATGCCCTTGTTTTCCCCCTTTTCTTCCCCTCTGATAAGATTCACATGTTTTCCTCCATGCTCGATTGGTTCTTCCCTCAATGGAGTGGTGCTGGCAGGACTCAACCCATCACCTCTCCACCCTTTACGTCTCTTGACTAATCTTTTCATTTCTCTCTCTGTCTCCTTCCACCCGTGGCCGCTGCTGCAGAAAACTGCCAGGGCCGCCGGGAACAAAACCGGCTCAAATCAATATGTGGAGTGGATTAGCTTTGAAGATGCATTTTAAGGTGCTGTGTAGATTCCTTTGTGCTGGAGAAGAAGTGGGGGCGACATACTGTCAGAGTGTCAGAGCAGGGTAGTAATAGTGTGAGGGCGGGGTTATGCTGAGGAAGGTCGATGCAATCATCCAGGGTTGCGTTGCTATTTAACACTTTGATTCCCCTCGAGTATAACATTCCTTGCTGTTTGGCCTTCACAAGTAGTTGCTGCTTATTTTAAGGGCAGGTCAAAAATTGTTTACTACACACACACATACGTTACATACCAGGAGTAAAACGCCATTATGTAACAAAAAACAGCACTGGGTCCAGGTCATAGAAATAACAAGCATGTTTCCTCTCTTTCCAGGATGGAGGGCAGGCTGGAACCAATGATTTTTTCTGCAGACCTGACAGTCCGTTGTAGTCCGTTTCTGTCCTGTTTAGTGGCCGATCCAAACCACACAGTGATGGAAGAACAGCATGAAGCATTACTAACAAATGCAAAATGTATGACCATGTTTTATACACACAAACTCACAGCAGGAAAATCTACGGTGTACTTTGAAGCTCCATTTACAGTCTGTCACAACATATACCACAGTAAAAGTAGCACTGTCCTTGGTGCCATGGTTTGCCCCTCAGTCATTCAAATAAAAGTCCAGACAAGAAAAACAACATAGCTTCATAACTCTGAGGTTGACATCTTTCCACACACAAATCAGTACTAACAAATGCAAACTGTATTATTATGTTTCATACTCAAAAACTCATTGCTGGATAATCTACTGTAGTCTACATTTGAAGCTCCATAATCAACCGGTTACAAACATGCCAAGACAAGAGTGAAAAAACAGCATGAATTAAATCCTTTAATTTGATTCATCAGATTGAATTAGTTTGTATTTTCTTTTTATTTAAACCAATTTCTTTAATGAATATAACTCGTTAGTGCTGTTTTTTTACTTGCATTATGTTGCATTCAAGCTCTACTGAATAAAAATAACTATTGGGTGAAGGTAAATTAAAATACTATAAAGAAGTGTTCAAATGTAATCTTGTAAAATCTAGTTCAGTCAGGACCACTTTGTCAAAGAAACTTTATTTCAATCAGGAGAGACAAGTCAGATGAAGAAAAGATAATAGTTTATTATTAACAGATATGTGATGATAAAGTCTTGACAGAGTCTTTGGTGCTTGGACTCTACAGGGAGATTTGTAATGGAGGAGCGTCTCCCTGAGCAGCAGCAAGATAAACCCCCCGGTGGAGTCCAGACACTGGTGGTGGTGGCTGATAGAATGATGAGTTGATGAAGATGATGGATCTGATGAAGATTGGGAGGAGGTGGAGGAGTGTGTAACAGCAGCATGAACGTACTGAAGGTAGAGAAACAATCATATTTAAAAGAGACAGCAGCAAGATGATAGGCTAACAGTGTCACTCTTTTGTTGTGCTATTGGACAGAAGAGACCAGCTGATCTAAACAGCTGATATCATGATTGACAGCCCTGAACAATGACAGTAAGGAAATAATGAGTGAGCATGTGTGAGGAGTGATTGGCAGATGTATGAGAAATAAACTATAGTCTTAGGCATGCAAGCGTATAGTCTTCCTGACTGAACTTACTTTAGAGCTTCATTTACATTGCAGTAAGATATATTTGGCTTTATGGGTCTGTCCGGGGACCTCCACCTACAGTTGTGTGAAAAAAAAATAACATAAAATGTATCATATATACAACAATGAAGTCAGATGTGTTTAATTTTATAGCAAATCGTGACTTTTATTTACATTTGCTTAACTTTTCTAGCTTCATTATAAAGTGATAGTTAAATAAATTTGCTTACCTTTGAAGTTTTCACCAAATAGTGACATTTTTCTTGCTAATTTCCTGTGAAGAGGCAAGTTAAAGATGCAGGGATATCTAATGGATTTTTTTACAATAAGATACCCCAACCAAGTTGTAGAGATGGCTCAATCAGGTTGAGTTAGGGTCAATACAAAATGTGCTCTACCAAACCGTAGAGCAGGATGTTAGAGGGTTTAATTAATGAACAGTCTACTCTGTACACCATGCCGAGCCGTTCGTACACGCGAGTTGGCTACTGTCTTCGTTGAATGGGCCTTTGGGCCTAAGGCAGTTGTGAACCTTTGCGTAATGGAAAGTCTGCCTCTGTTGCTGTCTCCCTGAATGGCATGAAGGTCATTTACTGATAAAGCTCTTTGAGACTTCCTGTCCTAATGTCTCCTTTCCTTATTTCTCTCACTCTTCCCAGCAGAGCATTCAGGGATATTAAGCCAAATGTAAAGAACTGTAAACACAACACCACCTTATGAATTAAATATGTAAAGGAAACAATCATGCTGTGATTGGGTTTGCTTGTCATTTTCTTTCTACAAACTGCGCTGTGGGGCAAAGCATTGTTGCTGTGGTTCAGGCCCATTCAATTTGATTGTTGCAGTGTTTACATGACATTTATTAAAATGTTGTCGGTTGGCTCGGCAGCTGTGCATGTTAACGCGGTTATTTTTAGGTGCTTGTAATGGTTTACAGATTATAGCAAGTTGCAGGGCCGACAACAGAGCCTCATAATAGGGACTTAATGAAATATGTGCCTTCAGACATATTCTTGTTTAAAAGATGAGAACTCTCTCTCTTTCTGTCCATGCTTGTGTGTGTGGTGTCGCCCTGCCTTTTCATTCCCTCCCTCTTTCTCCTCAGCTTTTACAGAAGAGGCTGTTTATCAAACCAACTGGCTGGAAAAAAAACATGAAGAAGTAAAACAAAAAGAAAAAAAGATGGATTACACTGTACAGGCACAAAAAGTGTCACTCCCATGAGTTCATTAGTCTTGTGAATCTCTCTAATGGAACAAGCTGAATCCTTTAAACAGCTGTAGTAATAATGCAGATAGATGGGTTATGCTGGGCACACACCAAGCATGTTGCCTTAACTCTAAAATGTTTTCTGCTTAATTTAACACTGACATATTAATGCAAATGCTGGAGCAGCTGCACCCCCACTTTTAGTCTTGGGGGAGCGAACGTGTGTTTTTGCATCCCCACTTTTTGATTAGACAACTTTGTTGTTTTTTAACATTTGAGATATTTAAAAAAAATAGTTATACCTGGCTGTTTCATATATAGTAGGCTATATAAATAAGAACTTAAGCAGTTTTCTCACATGAACTCCAGACACCCCTTAACCGGATCTCGTCTGTCACCAATCTTGCGCCCCTACCCTATTTTTAACACAAAAAACGGGCAGCTAGCGGTGAACAGCTGTGTTTGTGTGGCGTCACTTCCTTCTGCTTGCAGCTCTCCCTCCTCACGGGTGACACGTGTTAGGTTCAAGGACCTCTCGAAACTGTGGGAGAAACCGCACTTCGTGGAGGAGCTGAGCCAAAAAGTCAGCCGGTTCCAATTATAATCAAAATTATTTAATACTACAGAAGCTAAAACAATTGCAAAGTGAAGTACACTATTTACAGTATTTATAGATGTATATTTACAGCATTGATATAGAAATATGATCCGCGCGGAAAAGCAGTCATACACACCACCTGGATGAAAATGAGATGAACAGGCCGAAGCCGCTTTCTGAATTTCCTTATATAGTTCGTAAAAAGTCACAAAATGTCCGTCTTAGTTTCTATTGGCTAAATCCAGCTGGCTCCTCCTTCTCGCATCAGCCAGCCAGAGGACCCTGAGCGCGGGTATGATGAATCCCCTGATGAAGATGGGGGTATGATGATGTCCCTGTAAATGCCTGTCTGGAAATCCCTGTCTGACCCTTGGCTATTCTTCACAGTTTAATACATTCAATGACTGTCTTTTATGGCTTAACACTTCTATGGTAAACATACTGTAAACATATTATACATTCCATAAGGATTTGCAACTTTTGGCAAAAACGTCAAGTTTTACAAGCATAAATGGTGTGTCCCAAGTACTTGCTAACATTTTACTACCCACCTCTAAGGGTGCTATAAGTCCTACTAAGAAACACTTCTAACTATAAATCCTAAAATACACTTCTAATCATAAATCTTAAAACACACCTAATTATAAATTCTAAAACACACTTCTAAACCTAAATTTCCTACACATGCCCGGTCCGGAACCCCCCTTCACTCCGTCACCGTCGGTCCCTCCTCTCTCTCTCTCTCTCTCTCTCTCTCTCTCGCACACACACACACACGATCGTCTCATTACAGGATCGTGACAATATCAAAATACATATTGTCGTGTTTTTAAATAAACATATAAGCACGAGAGAACAAACTGCTCTTAACTGCAACTCTTTATGAGCATAACTTCCTCGCAGAACAAAAACATTTGGTGACGCTGGTTTTAGCCGTTATGCTCCAAGCCGTTGAAAACAGCCTTCCACAGGATCTGAGAATAGCTGAAAATATTAATATTTAAAAAAAGAAACCCATCAATTCACTGTGGCTTTTATGTAGTGTTTTATTATAAAGTGCTTTTCTTTCTACAAAAAGCCCATGGGGGGGGATTGAAACACAAACACACCTGCACCAGCAAAGAAGAGTGCTAACATGACACCACTTCAACACCACTTCAACAATTGCACAATTAATGGTGATATCCAGGTAAACGTTAATAATTACCTCATGCTTTCCTTCACACCTCCGAGCAGTTGCTGACAACTGTTCTGCTAAATGTATACAACTACTTTGCTTGGTGGAAGAATGAATATGTATTTCAATAAGTTAATGGATTTTTTGCTGCTGTGTATTTATTCATATGTATATGTGTTAACCATTTTATGAAGGCAATCAACCACTTGAGGCTGTGATTTACAGCTAAGGGGCTGGAATTCCACTCGGTGTCAGGCCTAACAAAGCTGTTGTAAAATCACTGTAAATCACAGCCTCAGGCGGCTTATTGCTTCAATTCAGTTCAGGGATCTATTGCCAAAGTGAAGGTTTTGTTGATGATGAAAAAAGACTGGTTATACACTGCATGGCTGATAAGGGAAAGTGGAAACAGGTGAGCACGTGGATGCTGGGATGCCAGTGTGACTCTGTATCCCAGTGCCAACACTAGCGCTCACACTCAAACTGGAACTTTTTTCAACACTTCCATTTCAACTGCTATTTGAGCTTTTTAGTTTTTCTATTTTTATTCTTTCATCTGTTTTAAATGTTTCAACTACAAAACTTCAACAGTGAACACACATGTTCAGAAAAAATATATTTTTTAAAAATATTTTATTTTACTATATGTTAATTTGATGTTACTATGTACATGTAGTATATTTATTGTATGTATTTATAGTTGTCATTTTACTTTGTACATGGAGCATCTAAAATCTGCATCAGATTAAGAATGACCTTATGTCTAAAATGATTTGACAAAACACACCCCTATCTGGCATCCCTACCTTTTCACCACACTGAAATCACAACATACATTTAACTACCCAGACGATACCCAGCTGTATATTTTTTCCAAATGACTGCAGGTCTACGAAAAACGTTGGGTTACTTGACGTAATCCCTGGTTCTTTGATAACAGAGTGAGGTGTTTCACTTTGGGAATCGCCTCGGCGTGACTAACTATGGAAGCTCCAATGACACCACGTCTGTCAGTGCTAGGGTCCCGCCCCTACCTATTATCACAGTCAACTGTCTCCTCGCAAATCATTCTAGACCGATTTCTTTCCATCTCAATGCAAGGAGGGATGTGATGGTGAAACACCTCACTCTGTTATCAAAGAACCAGGGATTACGTCAAGTAACCCAAAGTTCTTTTTCTAACGTTCGGTATTTCACTATAGGAGAAATAGCTTACTCCCGGATTGCATGAAAATACCCCCCTCTAGCCTCTAGCACAGCCTGTGCTAAGGATGGCCCAGAGACATTGAGCCTGTAAAACCTCACAAAAGTGTGAGGTGTAGCCCAGCTCGCTGCAGCGCAAATATCCTTTACTGAAACACCCTTGAACACGGCCCATGAAGTGGCCATACTCCTAGTGGAATGAGCCCTCAAACCCTGTGGGGGCTGCAACCCCCTACAACTATAGGCTAAAGATATAGCCTCTACAATCCAGTGGGACAGCCTCTGGCATGACAGCGGCTTGCCTTTGTGGGGAGTGGCCCAGGACACAAACAGCTGATCCCCTTTCCTGAAACCTGCCGATCTACTCACATACACATGTAGTGCTCGTACCGGGCATAGCTTGTTAAGCCTTTGCTCCTCCTCTGAGGAGAATGGAAGTGGGTGAAAAGCTGAAAGCTCCACCGTGGGACATCTGTAGGCCGACCCACCACCTTAGGCACAAATGCCGGGTTGGGCCGCATACAGACCTTGGCCAGCCCTGGAGCAAACTGCAAGCAGGAAGGGCGAGTGGATAAAGCATGTAAGTCACTCACACGTTTTGCTGTGGTTAAAGCTAAGAGCAACACTGTTTTAAATAAAATAAACTTCATCCCCACCGCCTCCATAGGCTCAAATGGGTGTTGAGAGAGGGCCTCCAACACAACCAACAGATCCCACAGAGGAACCAGGGGCCTGGAAACGGGGAGCTTACGGCGTGCACCTTTCATGAAACGACATACTAAAAGGATGCTGCCCCACAGGCTTCTCCACAAAGCCTAAATGACTAAACTTTAACAGTAGAAAAGGCCTCACCCTTATCTACTACAGTCAAGAACACTCGTCATAGATTTTAAACATTTATTGCAACAAATGGAAATACAGTTAAACTTGGCGCTGATGGCTCTGCTCTTTGAATGCTCCCCGGATTAGCCAGCAGCTACCAAGCCAAAACGAGGAGCACCGCGCATCAACCCCCAAGGGTTTACAGGAATGAGCCAGAAGTACATTTTTTAAATACATTTCAACCATTTGCCATGAAAGATGAACTCTGAACTAAAAAAGGGTGGAGGCTGGGGTGGAGGAGGCAAAGCTTTGCCAGCAGTATTGACTGTAACAGGATAGAATGAATGAGTGAGGAGGGAGTCATATTTAAATAAACCTCCTTGAAGTAAGAGTGGACTGTGATTGGTGCGTGGCCGATTGGAAGCTATGATTCAATTGGCTGGCTGTCAGCTGGTTACAGCTGGGGGCGTATGACTTCCGTGTCCTGCAATGCTTCATTTCTTGCAAGAAACACAGCAGGTCCACCACTGAACACTGAAAATGAATGGTGTGCCTCAGTTGGCACCACTCCTCAAAAACCCACCATTTGCCACTGTAAAGAGAGCGAGGGGATGCAGCCCTAGCCCTCGGAATGGTGTCAATGACCCGTGCAGGCAGGTATGCCGCGTTCAGGTTCCACCTCTCACGGACCAAGCCCAGAGCGCTATCCGGTCTGGGTGAGGGTGGTAGATCTCCCTGCCCGTCTTGAACAGAAGGTCCCTACGTACTTGATTGACCTTGATGAGAGAGTGCAGTCGCTTTGCTGCTTGCTCTTGCCTCTGCTTGCATTTTCTTGCTTCAATTTGCCAGATATATCACATATATCTTGCCAAATATATCACATATATCACTCTTCAACGTTTGAGTGAAGACAAATCCAGAAAGTCGTCGAGCTATTTGGGTTGTTAGCTAATGCTAACTAGCAGCTAAGCTAAAGCTAAGTAGCAGCAAGATGCCTCCCTTCTCCACGGATGACTACTACAAACTCCTGCAGAAGATTGCAGTCTTGGAAACAAAAATCCACCGACTAGAAGTAAACGTGGAGGTAAATGGACTGTGTGGGAATGATACCACTTTACCATGGACTCAAAACACTGGACAAACGCAAGCTAAGACACAGCTAACTAGCACAACCAGGCCTACCAAGAAACAGGAGGAGAGAGCAGATAATGAATCTTCAAATGGTAGTCCTCCCTGGAACTCTCTCGGTGCAAAGCCGAAGAGAAAATATGTGGGAGGACGACTAACAGGCAGAGCCCAGCGCCCTGAGATTTGTGATGCGACTGGCTGGCCTGCATTACCACACAGGCAGAACTCCTCCTCAACCCCTGCACTCAGACGGACAAAGCCAAGGACAGCTGAGAAAAGTAAAACCTGCAAAAAACCTCCACAACAACCAAGCCTACAACTTCAAAAAAGATTTGCTCCATTGTCGCAGGATCCTAAATCTCCATCTGATGACCTGGATAAGCAGCTATCTCCTCAAAGCAGGGTAAGAACTGAGAGTAAATGTGAGAGTAAAAGGCCGCAGGCAAAGCTAATGGCTGGGCCTGAGACTCTGATTGTTGGTGACTATGCTGTAAAAGATGTCAGAACACTGTGCAGCAAGAATACCAAAATACTCTGCTTTCCGAAAGATATGGTCTCTAACATGAGAGACAAAATCCTGGACATCGTGGCTGACTATCCCATGGTGAAAAACATCATCGTGCATACAGGAAGCTGTGATATTGTGAAACAACAGTCTGAAGTTCTGAAGCGAGACTTTATTGATCTGTTAAACACAGTCAGCTCTGTCAATATGTGGTATATTTTCAGGTCTTGTACAATACAGCGAAGACCCCAAGTGTATTTGTCTTAGACGAAAACCAGATGTGCAGGATACCAGGGGCTGAAGGGTGGATGTGTAGAATGAGGAGGCCACATACATTCTCTTAGGTTCCGCCCAGATGTTACACGACATGTATCCTATATAAAGATGAAGCGAGAGCCCTAAAGGGAGGACTTTCAGATTCGACTTGAGACCTCCGGGCGATCTAGACGTCCGTAATGGCATGTGTTGCTTGTTTGTAATAAACTTTATTATACCAGCAAGAACAGTGTCCACGGAGCATCCTTCCTCATCACTTCAACAGCACTGTCGCATGAAAGATACGACAAAGGCTGAGGTGTTTATCAGTGGCCCTCTTCCACCAGTCAGAGGAGGAGATGAAGGATTCAGCAGGCTGTTTGCACTGAACAAATGGCTGTCAACTGCATGTACTGACCATTCAGTACATTTTATCAACAATTTCTACCTTTTCTGGGAGCGCAGACATCTTTTTAAGGCACATGGAGTTTGCTTGAACAAGTCAGGGGTAAAACTGTTGACCTCTAACCTATTTTTCTCCCTGCGTCATCCGTCTGTTCCTACTGCCAAGGACAAGACACAAGAGGAGTCTAAACAAGAGATAACCACACAGCATCGCCATGGAGACCTTACGGGAAGGATGCCCCCGCCTAGCGACAGCCATAAGGAGGAGTCTCCAACCTCATCATCAGGGACCGCCTCCGATCTCCCACTTTCCCCACCCTTCCGAGACGAGGAGTCTTTACCTCCCTCCCCAGCACCTACTTCGACCCCCCAAACTCCATCCAGGTCCCTTTCCTCTCTCACACTCTCCCCATCCTCCCCCCACCTGGAGTTCACTGACCACATGAAAGAGCTGGTCATTTCTGGAACCAAACACACTCCTCGACGGCTCCACAACCATCCTCTGACTCCCCTACCTGATAAAGGCAATAATTGATATCTTCTGGGTCCAGGCTACAAGGCTAATGACACCAATGACTCTCTCCAGGAAAAGTCGGGGCCCTGTATGCAGCTAGCCTTCTCAATTCCTGTTCTGCTAGTTTATAGAAAAAGGAAGGTGAGGCTGCGAAGAAACAATAGTAAACCTGCAAACTTATCAAACTTAACATACATTCCTCGTCAGCCTGTCCAAATAAATTGGGCAAAGAAAGCTTTAACCACATTAAACTTAGCTTTATTAAATATCAGGTCTCTGTCAGGAAAAACATTTTTAATCAATGATTTTATTGTTAGGCACAAACTAGATATTTTGTTTTTAACTGAAACATGGTTAAATCAAGATAACAGTGCAGCTGTTCTTATTGAATCAACACCTCACAACTTCAGTTTCATGAGTGAAACAAGAGTGCATAAGAAAGGAGGTGGAGTTGATATTTTATTTAATGATTCTCTTCAATGCAAGCAGATGTCCTTTGGTCATTTTAGTTCTTTTGATTATGTGGCTCTGAATTCCACTCAAGCTTTATTCCTAAACATTTACAGACCGCCTAAATACTGTGCAACCTTCTTTGATGAGTTTACTGAACTGCTGTCTATAATCTGTATTGATTTTGACTGTGTTGTTATTGTTGGCGATTTTAATATCCATGTTGATAATCCCCAGGACAGAGGGTCTATAGAACTATGTGGTGTCCTTGATAACTATGATCTAACTCAGCATGTGACAGGATCCACACACAACAGGGGGCACACTCTGGACCTAATCATCACCAAAGGTGTAAACATTTCCAAGGTCGCTGTGACTGATGTTGCACTCTCTGATCATTTCTGTGTTTTCTTTGAGAGTGCAATCTCCTTGCACACAAATGTCCAAACCAAGATTGTGACAAAGCGTTACATCTCTGAAAACACCAGTGAACTATTTATTCAGAAGTTCTCCTCCACACCAGCCCTCTCTTGCATCTCAGTCAATGAGCTTGTAGATGGCTAGACTGGACTACTGTAACGGTGTGTTTACAGGTCTCTGTAAAAAGTCAGTCAGAACGCTGCAGCTCGAGTCATCACTAAGACCAGGAGGGTGGATCACATCACTCCAGTTCTGAGGTCTTTGCACTGGCTTCCTGTCAAACAAAGAATTGACTTTAAAATCCTGCTGTTGGTTTATAAAGCACTGAATGGTTTAGGGCCTAAATACATCTCTGATCTGCTGCTACCTTATGAACCATCCCGACCCCTTAGGTCGTCTGGGACTGGTCTACTTTCTGTTCCCAGAGTCAGAACTAAATATGGAGAAGCAGCGTTCAGTTTTTCTGCTCCACATATCTGGAACAAAGTCCCAGAAAGCTGCAGGTCTGCTGAGACCCTCAGCTCCTTTAAATCAAGATTGAAGACTTTTCTGTTTGCTGCTGCCTTTAATTGAACCAGATTCAATTAAAATATTAATCAATTTCCTGCATTTCTGCATTTTACTACTGTATTTTATTTCTTACACTGTTTTTATTGTTTCAATGAATGTTCTTAATTGTTTTTAAATCTCCTTTTCTTTTGCCTTATGTTTTGATGCTTTTAATGGTTTTATGTGAAGCACTTTGAATTACCTTGTTGTTGAAATGTGCTATACAAATAAACTTGCCTTGCCTATGTATGGGGAGAGGCATCCGTTGTCAAGGTTACCCTGGATGACACCACCCCCAGCGGAACACTTGACGTGAGACCCAAGTATTCTGTACATTGCGCGGGTTCTATTCGACTCTTTGTCCAATTTATATTGAACCCCAGATCCGTGAGATGTTTTATCAATGTAGCAGAATCTGCCTGCTCCCGTTAGTGGGAGCATATCAGATAGTTGTCTATGTACGAGAATATTCTGATGCCGCTGTTCTTAAAGGAGACAGAGCTGCCTCCACACACTTGCTGAACAAGTCTGGGCTAATGAAAGCCAGAACGCGATGGCTAGGTACTCGTAGGCTCTGCCCTGATAAGCAAACCTGAGAAACTTCCAGTGTGCGAGATAAATGGCGATGGGAAAAGAAGCCACAGAGAGATCGATTGTTACAAACCAATCTCCCGGACGAATTGAGCGACAGAGCACTCTGTGTGTTAACATTCTGAACGTGTATTTGCGTAGGTGCTTGTTTACCACACGGAGATCTCTGCTCTGCTTCCTTGCTCGGGGCAGCTCTGATCACTCGTTTGTTTAGCAGGGATGCTATTTCGTCCTCCAGGACTCAAGCTGAATCCCCCTTGGCTACTGAAACTAACACACCGTTGAATCTGTGTGGTTTCATAGCGAATTGTAGTCTGTACCCCCGAGAAATAGTGTTTTGCTGTAGCAGCAAAACCAGCCCTCGGTCCCTGTGGGGCGCGAGGGATGTGTCTCCGGGGTAAGCAGAAGTCAAAGGCTTCATCTTCTTGTTTCCTGAGGGTGCTGGTCTCTCTCATTTTTTAAAGAGCGGACCAAACAGACCTTTAGCTGGGTCATATGCAGCAGCCATAACTTCTGCCTTCTGAGCATCACCGAGGCCTGAGAGATTTAGCCACAGGGCTCTCTCACCTGAGGCTGCAATGCCCATTACCCGACCGCAGCCTTGCACTGCACCCCGTGAGGACCGTAGGATGAGATCATTAACCACACAAATCTCCTCCCATAGGGTCGGGTTAGCTGCCCCTGAGTCCAGCTGCCCGCCCATCTCCTCTAGGATTTCTGCCTGGTATGCAGATAGCAGAGTTATCGCATTCAGAGAGCACACAGACTGCGTATTTATGCATTCTCTGGAAAACGGAGGCTGTGAGGCATTCCATTTTAATTGACAGAGAAATGTTTGAGGAAGCTGAGAGAGAGCGCCGGTTTGGGTGGAGGTGATAAGCCACTGAAGGCTCCACTGCTGGTGGTTCAGCCAGACCAAGTTCCCCCATCCCCTCGATTTCCAGCTTTGAGTAGCCCTTGGTGGGAAGCTTACTCTTAAATGGACTGAACCAGTACCTGCTCATTGCTTTCATACAGGCAGGTACTGATGGCAGAAGTTGTTTTGATGGCGGTTGGGCTGCTGGGAGCCTCTTAC
This sequence comes from Anarhichas minor, assembly GCF_050575085.1. NCBI lineage: Eukaryota > Metazoa > Chordata > Actinopteri > Perciformes > Anarhichadidae > Anarhichas > Anarhichas minor. The sequence goes on from NW_027466474.1 coordinate 19,224,601, forward strand.
CGTCATACAGGTATACGTCATACCCAATTTGGGCGCAGCCTGTTTGCAGACCTCGTATATGTTGCTGTTCACTGGGGGAACAGTGTCAGATGCACTAGGGTGTCTGGACTGTTGGACAGGAAATGTGCCGTAATCCTCCATTTCGAGGAAGACAGAGTTGGCATCGCCCTCTGCGTCCTCACAACCCGGCTCCACATTGAGGAGGTCCTCGAAAAGTGGAGGTATTTCCAGGCATTCAGCATCCATTATGTCCGCCCAGCTCGAAGGGGCTCGCGGCAGATGGGTGATTTTGGGGTGGTTCCTGACAGGCAAGGGTCCTGCTTATTAGATACCGCCACTCTGTCTCCTTTCCAGGATTTTCTTTTGCATTGGCACACAGTGCAAACATGACTTGGGGTCAGCCAGCGATGCCTGAGCGTGTTTAGCGCCCATGCAAGCTATGCACATAGGATGAGGGTCCCTGCCCGAGATGGACGCCCCGCATGACGCAGGGAACAGGTGGGATGCAGCCTCTTTAGCCTTCGGTTCCTACCCTCTGGTGGGGGTAGCGGCCTTCGACATGGCGACTGGAAAGGGAGGGAAATATATTAATAACAATTATAGCATACCGTAGGAGTTCGCTCGCCAGGACACGTTAGCTGAACTCTGGGTACTTGGCTCGGCTAACAAGCTAATGCTAACCGAAAACTGGTAGGCCGTAACGCGTTAGCCAGAGCAAATATTGTCACACAGTCACCGACAACACCGGTAAGCAAATACAGGGTAGTCGGGGAACAGCTCGCCTTGACGCAGACACTGCTCCAATATTCTGTGTAACGTCTAAAATATACTACTTCCAAAGTACTTACTCATTAAACTCCAGACTAAAGCCAGGAACTGCGTTCAGCGACGTATTCCTTAAAGGGTCGTCTGTGAACTGCAGAGCAGAAAATCCAAGCTAGCTGAGATGAGCTGAGGGAGCTATAGTTTCTTCACGGGAAGAAAGCGAGAATGATTTGCAGGAGGCAGTCAGCTGTGACAATAGGTAGGGGCGGGGCCCTAACACAGTTCAACCTGTCTGTCACTGACAGACGTGGTGTCATTGGAGCTTCCATCGTTGGTCACGCCGAGGCGATTCCCATAGTGAAACACCGAACGACGTTAGAAAAAGAACTTGATTGCATGCATCTCTAATATGAGTCTGTGGATGACTCAGATTTACAAGTGAATCAAGAAGTCAAAACATTTTTTTGCTAATCTGATAGCTGGAAACATCCAATGTATTGGACCATTTCAAGGTCATCACATGTGATGTTGTAATGTCAGCTACAGATAGGTGCTGCTATTCCCTTTTCAGCCCGGTTTAGCATGTATTTGATTATGTATGTACTGACAGCTATCACTGGATTACTGTGATACTGGAGAAAAGTTAAAGACATGATGATTCTCACTCAAATTCAGATTTTTCTCAATGATTTCTAAGCAGTTTATGGCCATTTCTTCTGGATGGACATCAGAGATTATAAATCACACTGAGTGATATGAATATGCAGTTTTGTGTCTGCGTATCCTGATTGAACTGAGTAATGACTCGAATAAGGAGTACGATATTTGACTCAAAATCACCTCCTATAGTCCCCTTAAACTCGCCTCGTCTGGGGAGGCTTTTGTCTTCCTCTTTTGTCCTGCTGAATGTCCATATCTATTTCAGCCACATCCTCTAATTTCACCATGGTTCAAATGTCCTGACTGATGACTGAAATTACTGAGGCGCACAGTGAATATTTCCTTTCCCTTGCTAACTCTCATCTAGTAGCACAGCTTCTCTTGTTGCTCAACATATTGATTACACTGGTCTGCTTTCGCTGCACTTCATCAGTAGGTTCAGCATTAATGAACCTCGTTGGTGGATTTCTTTTGCACCTCAAGAATTACTGTTGTTAAATGTACCATCGTCTATATAGGAGATAAATGTGCAGCCAACTATGGTCTCCACTGTCCGTCTATTAAAATACACGTCATTGAATTAGGGTTTAAGTATTGTTAATGTCAGTCCTTTGAAGGATTAGGGTTATTTTTCAGAGAAGCACTATGGGTTGAGAGAGTTTAACTGCACATGGTTAAAAGCTAGAGGGAGGTAGAGAATCAGACAGACAGGAGGTTCATAAACAGAGTAGAAGGATGCTGGGAGAATTACCACTCCTCCTCCCCTCTCATACTGAAGCAAAAAGCTAAAATAACCTGGCTCCTGCACATCCACATTACAGCCTGTTGCCGTGAGGTTTGATGGTTTACCTGCAGGGGGCAGTAGAGCTCTATGGAACGAGGTAACATGTTCAGAGACCTTTTAAGAGAAGATGAATTTGAATCATCCCAGTGGGAAAAGTGAAGAGCAACATGGTCCAATTTAAGACAGAAACATTACAGAGATTAGAGGGAGAAGGAAGGGAATGATGGGACTGCAGTGAGACTAGATGGCTGTTCTTCATTCTGGCATTTACAATACAAAGTGGTAAAACGCAACACAGTGAAATTACATTACTAACAGATGAACCATTTTAGAAAGCACGGCAATGTTGTTAAATTATTAATTATTATTACCTGGGCTGTTTGGCACACTGCACATGGTGCACAATGGATCTGCTGGACTAATGTTCTTCCATTTATGTTATAATTCAGATGCATTAGAGACAGTGCTCGAAGTGGGCCGGTACTCACTGCTTCTACATTTAACCCGTATGATTTTACAGGGCAAATATTTCCAGTTGACTTAAATGTTCAACTGGAAAAAGGCTGTGATGTGTAAATACTAAAATAATAATTTAACTGTGGCAAGTTTTGTCTTTAAGCTTTATGGGCGTAATATTTATTAGTAATAACAAATAAAGTATACAACAAATATCCAAAATGATGTAAAATTGCATAGTTTTAAGTCAAAACCCTTAAAATATTCTATGGGGAGGACCCCCAAACGCAATATCTCCTCATATTTTTATTGACTGTAGAAATTCAGCATGTGTGTCTTTATCCTGCTGGATAAAATGATGGAGCATCCTGCTGCTAAATCCTGAATGAACAGCTCACAGCTTGTGAGTGTCTGGTGTTCATTCCAGGCTAAAGGCATCCTTTAATATATTATAGAGTGATACTCCAGGAAAGCTCTTTAAGGATTAACACTATGGCCAAATACACCACCTCAACCCTATAATGTTTCAGCTGGAATATTATTGGAGTATTATTGGCCTCCTGTAGAAGAGAAGAACCATAAAATCTAAGAACTGGACTTTGTCACCATGACGTCACCCATTGGTTTGTGTTCAGCCGCTTTGAAGCCTTGAGTTTGGCATTTTGGCCGTCACCATCTTGGTTTTGCAACCAGAAGTGAAACAAGAGAGTGGAGCTTAGTACAAATTAACACTGAATAAGACATTTTTAGACAACCAAAATGTAGCCATTAACTTTGATGAAGTAAAAACACGTTGAAACGGTTAAAGTTCTAAGCCGAAAACTCGGTCAACTCTCCGGACAGCGCTGGGGTAGCGTCAATCACTGTGTAGCCCCGCCCCTAAAGCATCCCCTGCTCTATGGTCTATTTGACTCTAAATGGACCAAAATTGACTAAATGAACATCATGCTGTATTGAAGAAGACTTGAAACTAGAGATTGAGACCATAAATTCATGTTTACAATGTTTACTGAGGTAATAAATCAAGAGAGAAGTAGAGTCACTTTCCCATAGACTTCTATACAACCAGAGGAGTCGCCCCCTGATGGACACTAGAGAGAATGCAAGTTTAAGACACTTCAGCATTGGCTTCACTTCACACCATCGGAATCGTATATGGTAAGATTAGGGAAGGGAAAAAAGTCTACAGGACGAAGACAGCTTCATCCCACCTGATGAAGACGCTAGAGAGGCTGGTCCTTGTACATCTCCGCCCCCTGGTGAGCTCATCCTTGGACCCACTTCAGTTCGCCTACCAATCTGGATGGATGATGCTGTCATCTACCTGCTACACAGATGCCTTTCTGGAAGCACTGTGAGAGTCATGTTTTTCGATATCTCCAGTGCCTTCAATACCATCCAGCCTTTGCTTCTGAGGGACAAGCTGGCGCAGACCGGGGTGGACCACCACCTCACTGCATGGATCTTGGATTACCTCACCAACCGTCCACAGTATATGGGAGTGTGAGTCTGACCTGGTGTCCTGCAGCACAGGGGCCCCACAAGGAACCGTTCTCGCTCCATTCCTCTTCACCATATACACCTCAGGCTTCAAACACAACTCTGCTAACTGCAACTGCCACCTGCAAAAGTTCTCTGATGACTGCAATCGTCTGCCTCATTTCCGCCGGTGATGACAGGGAATACAGGGAACTGAACCAGGACTTTATAGGATGGTGCCAGCGGAACCGCCTCCAGCTGGTGGACTTCCGCTGGGGTGAAAACCAGGGAATGGATATTGAGATTGTGAGATCTTATAAGTACCTGGGTGTTCACTTGAACAATAAACTGGACTGGACTGATCACGCACATGCACTCTACAAAAAGGGTCAGAGCAGACTCTATCTGCTGAGGAGACTGAGGTCTTTTGGAGTGCAGGGAGCAATCCTGAGGACCTCCTTCTTCTGCGGTGGCATCAGCCATCTTCTATGGAGTGGTCTGCTGGGGCTGCAGCATCTCGACAGCCGACAGGAAGAGACTTAACAAACTCATCAAGAAGGCCAGCAGTGTGCTGGGGTGTCCACTGGATACGGTGGAGGTGGTGGGAGACAGGAGGATGATGGCTAAGCTATCATCCCTGATGGACATCACCTCCCACCACATGCGGGACACACTGGCAGCTCTGTGCAGCTCCTTCAGCCACCGGTTGATTCACCCCCGGTGTGTGAAGGAGAGGTACCGCAGGTCCTTCCTTCCTGCTGCTGGCTGCACAACCACCTGTGCTCCCAGTAGACCACACAACACCAACACCCGTGCAATATAAATACACTGTGCAATACAACAATTATTCTGACTGTATATATAATGTTTTTTGTTTTTAGTTAGTTACATTTTAGATTTTTACTTAGTTCTTCTTCTTTACTCTTTATTACTTATTTTAATACTTGTTTTTTTACTATGTATCTTGTTTGCACTATCCACTACGCTGCTGTAATCCTGTAAATTTCCCCACTGTGGGACTAATAAAGGATTATCTTATCTTATACTTAAATCAACTGTTTAGATGAACAGCAGTCAGGCTCCTTTTATAATCATAATCATAAGAAATCCACCTTCTTTGTAGCCTTTTTTTCAGAATCGTCCATTGAGTTTTGTCTTGTGCAGCACGCACGCACGCACGCACACACACACAGTAGACCATCAACTCCCAGCCCACCACAATGACACATTCGCACAGCCCATGTCAAACAAGGGTAAAAATACACGTTAATAATTGGCAGTTAATATTTATGTGATACAGTATCTTGAAGTGGTGTAATTGGATTTAATTATTACTATAGCCATTGCAAGTTCTGAACTCACACTGTGCATTCATTAGCACCATAACCCATTTGCCTTCAGAGCACACTACATTCCATGAAGACAGCAAGACAAAGAGAAGAATCAGAAGTCAGCGCATTGCTGAACAATGCCGTCAATGCCCGTACACCAGCATACAGGGCACAAGATGGCGGCATCAGACCATGGAATTGAAGTCATATTAAATATTAAACAGCACACAGCACCTTATCTGAATGCCTGGCCCGGGCTGGATTTGCTTAAGAGGCAACAATTTCTACCAACTGAGCAACAGGAATCGCTGATGTGGATATAAACAAAAGCGACAGAGGTGTGATGCCCCCCAGATGAAAGGGAAACATCTTAGTGCAAAGAGCATTTCAAAAACAATTTTCTCCTACAAAGAGCTGCATGATTTCATTATATATATATATATATATATATATATATATAAAGACGTGCTGATGACAACGAGCAGATGGAGGAGGTGAAGCAGTGACATGGAGGGATGCATGGGCAGATGGTTGGATATGTAGACAGATAAATGGACTCAGTGAATGGGGGAGGTAAAGATGCTTTATTGGCTCTCAGCCTGTCTCCCTAGCTGAGTTGTTAACCTCTCCGCTCCAGTGCTGATATGGCCAAAAAGCCAATGTGTACACACAGTGCCAAAATGCTAATAATCCCGTTTCATGCTTGACAGTCACGGAGAGTCCAGACTTAGCATGCTTCAGTGCTCCTTTTTGTAAGGCGTGTTCAGAAAAGAGATGGTTCCTGAGCTGGGGGAAGGAAGCACAGCGGGCCCATCTTTTCTTTCTGCCCTGTTCAAGTGAGCTTGTGTCTGAAGCCTTTCTTGTGCCCCCTTGGTTCTTTGAAGTCATGATATGAACAAGATTAAAGAGCCAAAGAAAAGCCTCCGATATAGAGAAAAGACAGGGTCAGTGTCAGCTCATACAGGCATTGCATTAAATACTAGAGCAGGATAAGATACCATTATAACATCTTTAGATATTTATGTCACCCACAACTTCTAATTTTAGAAGGAACACACAAACAAATCAGATTAAATGATGATGTTGGTGGCTCATGGCCATCCATCTAATACTTAGAGATATTTCAATCTGAAGTAAAATGGTGGACCAACCAACCAATCAACCATCTCTTGAACGGTACTTTCATTAGCTGTTAGCCAAACACATCGTCCTAAACAATAAAAGTGAGCACCACAGCCGTTGAGTGGTCCTTGAGCGTGTTGAACCACACAAAAAATGATGCAGTTTGCTGCAGCAGTATGCAAGATTAACCGTGGACAGACACAGATATGCACACTGACTCACACACATGACCAATCGCATTGTCCTCCTCTGCAGCCGTATCCCTTGTAAATGGACTGTACTTGTATATCTATTTTCTAGTCTTCCGACCACTCAAAGCGCTTTAACACTACATGTCATCATTCATCCATTCACACCCAGTCATACACTGATGACAGGGGCTAACATGCAAGGTGCCACCTGTCCATCAGGACTAATTAATCATTCATAACAGCCTGTGGGTTAAGTGTCTTGCTCAAGGACACATCGACATGCACTAGCCGAGCCGGGGATCAAACCGCCGATCTTCTGATTGAAGGACGACCCCGCTCTACCACTGAGCCACAGTCACCTCTTGTAAGAGATGTTTCTTTAACATTTTTTCTTTCCCAATTACCTAAACTTGCGTATCGGACGATAGCATGTACCGATCCGATACCAGAGCATTAAAAGCAAAAAATGAAAATAAATATGTATAAAGACATGTTAATTATTTGTAAATAACCCTTTGTAAACATGAACAAATATGTACAGGTGAAAGAATGCCATGGAACTTTACTTTCCTGCCCAGTCGGTAGTATGAATGTGCGAATATCAAGATCTCTGTCTCAATTGTTTATTGAGATGAGACAGACGTGATGTTGGTTTATTGAAATGAGACAGAGGTGATATTGGTCCCTTGTAAGCTACTTTCATCATCAATTTGGGTTTTTTCCAGACCAGATGATGGAAGTAGCGAACAAGTGATCCATCTCGCTTCTGTCTCATCTCTGTTGAGAAATGCACATGTGCAGAACCAATCGGACAGGATGTATGGATCAGGTAGCAGATGGCACACGTTGTTGTACTTGTGTAGCACAAATAAGCTGATGAATCATAATGATAACGCAATATCAGATCGGTGCATAAACTCTATCATTTATCTATCATTTTAGGCTGTATCGGAGGCATTTCTGATACTGGTATCGTAATGGGAACTCCAGCCTACAGTATGTGATGGTCAGAACTCAAAAAGTTTCAAATGCAGGGATCACACAAATCGAATAGAAGTAAAAATAAAAAAAAATAAAAAGGTTTACAAGAAACTTGAGACATAAAACAGTACAAGTACTGGCAGGTCTGATGGGATAATAGAACGTAGGTGACGAATAAAACTGGTGGGAAACCAAACAATGGCAGGGGGAAAGCATGGGGGTAAGTAAATACAAAATAAAACAGAAAGTGACGTTACCTAGAGTACATCGTCACAGCCTATGTGTTTAGGGTTGAGATAAGGGAAAGATCATGGTCACTGTTAACTAAGTCAACAATGTTTCCCCCATGAGATGGGAGGCAAATACAGGCACCAGGCGCTTTATACACCTATTCACCACTCCGACATCCTCTGCCTTGCTTTTCACTGTGTCGCAAGACTCATGCTTTGGTACAGAATACTGTCGTTAAGTGGAAATACCCATTACAAATTAGTTGTACATGAATGTTATTGTTTTTTTGTTGCTGTAAATTTTACTTATTGTTTAATTTACATTTAGTCTTGCATAGCCAGTCCTACCTCCACAGCGTCAGTGTTTAAGAAAGGTCTGGCTACGTCATTATACGATAAGGGAAAAATGGTCTGGCTTGTTTACGTCTTGGACGGCGCTAAGCACAGCAGCGACAGTGCCCTGGCAAAAAAGATAGAGCAGATAGTGGAAGGGGACGAGGATGTTGTGTGAATTACACTGACGGACACATACCCACAGTCTACATGCAGTGAGTCAATCTAATGCATCCAACCTTAAATATGGCAGCTTGAGTTGTGAACATGACCTGGCTTTGCAGCATTTATTTCATTATTTCAAGATTTGTTATCTGGTATTGATTTGGGTTTTGGTCTGTAAAGCTGAGAGGAATCCTGTAATCCAGATCCTACAAATGTTCCAGGATGGCTTATCGTTGCAAAAAAAGGAGAGGTTAGAGAAATATTTTATAATTTCTTCATTGAAAGCAAATGTGCCGGTACAAAGCCGGCTTTCTAAACAGCTTCCCATGGACAACTTCTTTACAAGCTTGTTACACTGCTGTGCTTCTCCATCCACAACACCAGTTTTAGAAAACTCAACAAGGGAGGTGACGCTTTCTCCTTTTTTCACAACCCTTAGAATAAAAACAGCTCAACAAATGAGTTAGTTTTCATGTTGTTCTTCCTTTGCCTCCATCCTCCCACTGTTTGCAGCACACATCTCTCTTCTGAATGGGGGCAGCAGGGAAACCGAGCAGGTGAAATTGGACGCAGCAGTGGTTGTAGCAGATAGCAGGGAGGAAAGCTTTACAGCTCCTTTTTTTTTGCTGTCTGGTGATGACTGTCAAGGCTTTCCTATTAAACGAGAAAAAGACCTTGAAAACACACAGACAGCACAAGAGGATTACACACCAGGTACAAGCAACAACAATAGCTCAGGAGCCTCTGCTAACTACAAAGTTGTATTGTCAAACAGCTTTAGTGTAGTCTCTATTATTTTCAGTACACTGTGGAAATCTTCTGTATCAGGCTTTATGCATTGTAGGCTACATTGTAATCATGCAGTGAAAATTGCTGACTCATTTGGATGTCTACTGCTGAGCAGGGCTGGACTGAGAAAATCAGTCAGGCCGGAAATCTAGCCGCAAAGCAGTCCACATTTTAAGCAGGGTCCTCCCTGAGGAAAATTTGATCTGCTTTCTGGTGAATTTTAGTTGATGTGAATGTGGAGAATTTCAGTATTAAACGCATTATTAGTAGGATTAAATAACACCCCTAGTGGTGAGTAGAAGTGTCACAATAATAAATATGTTAGTCACAATATGTTTCCATATGGAATGTATTATGTTTATAATATCCTCACTTATAGAGGATATTATATGTTACAGTATATTAACTCATTGAATGTATTAAATCATAGAAGTATAGTCACTAAAGGTATTAAAACACTGTATGAATAGTTTTGAGGGTCAGTAAGGGATCATTTTGAGTGAGCCTTTTCAGAGGTGCAGCCGGGGGACGGACAACTGACCAGCAGGTCAGAAAGGAGGAGTTCAAGATGTTTGCCACAAAGGATCGATCCAGGGAGGGGACAGGATTCAAATGGAGCCAATCACTGATCAACGGAGGATCATTCACATGTTTTAGGACAGTTCGGACACTTTCCGACTGTCGGGGGATATAAAAGACAACGTTCGAGAGAGCATTCCTCAGACCACTTCCACTCTCGTTTTTCAGTACCTGAATTCAGACCTGAGTGAGATGCGTGCATGTGGTCTCTGTTCTCGAGAACATTACTATTGATAGTTAATTCAGTTTGTAAGTGAACTTTGTGTAGTACATTAAATATTGTTTTTAATTTGAACCGGATCTAGCTCATTCTTCTGATGCCCGTGCGCAGTAAGAAGCTCGCAGCAGAAGAGTACCTGCGGCCTGCAGGCTCTCTCATCCTTTGTTCTTAAAAACCTAACATGAATCACAAAATAATGAGCCAATACCAAATCAACCTTCAGGCTTATGTTGACAACCTAGGCTATCTATGTATCTGATTCAATTTAAATTTGATTCATTTGTATAGCCCAGAAATACGAATCACAAATTCCTTTGTCTTCATTAAGCAGAGTTAGATGTGCTGTCTCTGTCTCTCTGTGAGCGCGTTGTTGACTCTGTATAACAGAAGGGGGACCGAGTTTGCGCACATCTAGGTAAAAACACTCAACTGCAGCGCACAAAGAAGGTCTGTACACTCTTAAGCTCCAAAAAAATAGTTATTTTCTGTCTAATTAATTAGTACTGCACTAGCACTAGCTTTCTGTTGGAACCTTCAGAATGTGACTCAGTATGCACTGGGGCAGTTTGGAGCCAAGTGTGAAGCGGTCGGGATGAGAGTCAGTACCTCCAAGTCTGAGGCCTTGGTTCTGTGCTGGAAAATGGTGGATTACACCCTCCAGGTTCGAAGTGAGTCACTGTTGCAAGCGAGGGAGTTCAAGTGTCTTAGGGTCTTGTTCACGATTGAGGGTAAAAGGGAGCATGAGATGGACAGGCGTCAGCAATACTGCGGGCATTGTACCGGACCGTTGTGGTGAAGAGCCGGAGGGCAAAGCTCTAAATTTACCAGTCCATCTAGGTTCCGGCCCTCACCTATGATCATGAGCTTTGGGGTAGTGACCAAAAGAATGGATACAAGCTCCCAATATGAGCTCCCTTCATAGGCTGGGTTCAGTCTTAGAGATAGCCTGAGGAGCTCAGACATTCGGAGGGAGCTCTGAGTAGAGACGCTGCTCCTTCGCGTCGAAAAGGGCCAGTTGAGGTGGGTCGGGCATCTGATCTGGACGCCTCCCTTTAGAGGTTTTCCAGGCACATTCAACTGGTAAGAGGTCGCGGGGTAGACCCAGAACATGCTGGAGATTACATATCTTGTATGGGGAATGCCTTGAGGTCCCTGAAGAAAGAGCAGGAAAGCATAGCTAGGGGGTGGGACGTCTGAAACACCCTCCTAAGCCTGCTGCTGCCGCGACACAACCCCGGATAAGCGGAAGAAAATGGATGGATGGGTGCACTAGCACTGCTACTCTTTCCCCCTATTCAAAGAACAAAGCAAGAGTCAGTCTCAGCACAACCCTTTTCAATTGACTTATATAATGAAGTTAACCCTTTCTCTTTCACCACTGTACATACATGTCATGTACCTGCAAGTACATATAGAAGTAGATTTTTCGTTCTTATGATAGCAGCTGTAGATTTAAATTACAAGTTATTTTATGGTCAGCCAATTCACATAGAATTAAATAAAACATAAACTGTTTGCATATGTTACATGTAGCCAATGCTTTTTGAAGCTATTTGAGGATGCTACAGTATTAGGAGGAATAGTTACAAAGGTGGAGAGGGCCCTATGCTAAGTTGCAGCTAGCTAGCTAGCTAACCTTAGCCTAGGTTACAGCTCTTCGCTTGTTGATAGGGTGACCATACTTTCATTGCCATCTCATTGCTTCTCACTGGTTTTAACAGACAACATTACATCACCCCAATCCTGGCCTCTCTCCACTCCCTGTACGTTTTAGAATTGATTTTAAGATTTTGAGTGGTTTGGGACTGCGGTGTTCATTGGTGGTGGCACTTTGTGTTGGATTTGGGGAGACCGCTTGTGGCATTGGTTGTGTTGAGCTATTTGGGTTGTCCTTGTTTGGGTTGTTTATTGGGAGCGGCTGGGGGTTTGTAGATTTTGCAGCTGGAACTGATTTGCGGTGGAAGTTGAAGAATTTTGAGTGCAACTGTATATGTATATATGTATGTATATGTGTATGTATATCTGTACATATATATATTTTTTTTAATTTTATTTCTATTTAAAATTTGTATCTTATTATTTTATTTCGTAGTTTATTTTTAACTTATCCAGCTGTCTCACTGAGCTTCCTTGTTTATTATTATAAATTTATAAAGTTATTATTATTAACTTTATTTATAATAAATTACGTATTATTGTCTCCCTCTGCCTTTTGGTCCGTTTTGCGTTTGTGGCTGGTTAGCAGCGCATTTTTGATACTGGTCCATATTTGTGAATGGAATGTTCGTCATAGTTAACGTCACTCGATTTTGAGTGGGATTTCTCTGGATTCTCTATTGCGCTATCTGGCGTGCGCAATTCTTATAGCGGGAAAATAGGTGTGTTTCTTTGGGAGATGCAGTAGTTTGTATTTATTTCATTGGGACGTTGGTGCTGCCGGTAGTGGTGAGTCATTTGGCCGGCATGGTCAAACTTTTCCAGTTAAAGGTAGCGGTAATTTACGTATTGCAGAACAAATTTGTAATTATTGTCACAAACCTGACTTGCATGTAAAATAAATCTGAGTTTGTATTCCTACCTGCCATTCATCCATAAAGGTGTTGTGTCCATGGTAGGAAATGGGATTAAGGTGCCGATGACAAATGGAGTTCTGCCCTTATCCACGGAGTCTGAAACAGGAGACTTTGTTCTTGTTCGTGTAATGGGTTTAAATGTTCTGTTGGTTCCATTGCACAAAGTGATGCTCCATTGTGATTTGTTCCAGGGTGAGGCTAAAGTAGCAGTATGCCCGGCATTGTCAATCCAGGGGACTTCTGTTGTCCGGGGTAACGATTTAGTTGGTGCATGTGTCTGGGCATATGGACCTCCAACTGTGGTGTCACCTGTGCTGCGGCTGACATCAGAGCCAGATGTAAATGAGGCGTTCATAGCCTGCACAGTAGCGTGTGCAATGACAACTTCAAAACCTGTCTCAGTCAGATAAGGAAAATGTTGCAGGGAAATTCTCGCTGACTGTCTCATTTTTCTCTGTCAATATCTCGCAGTGATCCGGTTGCAGAGCAGCAAGCTGACCACTCTCCGAAGGAGCTGTTTCAACAGGTTCGCCCTGAGATTGAGGTGCTGCTGGTTATTTTCTTCAGGATTCGGTGTTGGTGAAAAAGTGGGTGCAGCACAGTGGGAGCTTTGTCGGGGAACCTGTTTTTCAGATCAGGTTTTTGACCATCAGTCAGTGCTGTGACGAAAATGTATGACCGGATTTTAAGGCACTTCTTTTGGCCGCGTATGAAGTAAGGTATCTATATGTTTATTATTACTAAAACCTGTGCCTCTGCGCCCTTTTCCAGCAATCAGGCAACTGTTTTAGCATTTGATAATCGATTGTGTGGTTCCTTTGCCTCGCTCAAAGTCAGGTGCTACCTATCTTCTGACGGTTATGTGCCAGAGTACTACTAGGTCTGTAGTGAGTGTACTTTCCAAGTTAATTTCAGTGTTTGGCATTCCAAAAGTCATTCAGTCGGACCGAGGATCAAACATTTCTTCCCACAAAAGCAATTTTGTGTGCAGCACAATCAGGCCTCGGCTTACTATGCTCAGAGTCAGGGTGCATTGGACCACTTCCACCAAACATTAAAGTCCCTCCTGCGCACTTACTGCATGGAGTTGGGAAGAGGGTTTGCCCTGGTTAATGCTTTCAGTAACACAAGAGACCACAGGGTTTAGCCCAAATAAACTGGTGTTTGCGCACATCATCAAAGGTCCCTTAGCTGCATTGTCTGGTAACTGAAAAGAAGGAGAACCTCCTAAAAACTTGATTGAGTACATTAACAGTTTTCGACACAGGCTTTACACAGCTGGAGAACTGGCTCGTGAGAATCTGTAGCTGTTCTGTAGGTTCGACATTATCAGGAGTTAATATGCTAACAGCAAAAACACAGCTTATACCCATGCTGGTCTGGTCTAGTCTGGTCTGAACGTTTGGTCTCGAGAATAGTGAAATGTTTTCAGCTGTCTAAGTATGTATATCTCCCTGTGCCTCTGGTAAATGTATAATTAAAACTCCAATCTGCAATCTTTGGTGCCATAGACGGCAAAAGTCCAAATATCTTTGGATTCAGTAGCCAGCAGTTCAGGAAGACGCTATTTAATTCACTGGTCATGATTCAGTGGTCAGAGCAATTTCTCTGCAGCATTGCAGATGTCACAGTCCCTTTCTATGCTTGATTATTTTTCATTTCTTGAGTCAATTACTTATCTCAAATGCACACTGAAGCCTGAGGTTAAAATCCCATTCCACATTTTTTCCATAGGATGACATAATGGCATGTCTGCAATGGTCTTGATGAATGAACAATACGTACATGGACAAAGGCAGTGTCCCAATATATGGAGTGTTGAGTTGTTAAAAATCTGTGGTCACAACCGGGTGCCTTTCAGAATACACAGCTCCCTAAAAGAGAAGAGAGTAAACTTCATACTATTTAACACCAGCTGCCATCCTTAGATATTCACGGTTGTTTGTGGACAAGAAGGGAGTGACATAAAGTAAAGTTGGCAGTGAGACATGATTTGCAATTATCTTTTTCTTTTTTTTTTTTTTTACAAAAATGCCATATAGAAAATGTAGAACAGTCTTAAGTAAACAATGGGTTAAGCATATGAATTAAATCTCTATAGAACCAGTGGGGGTCAAGTACAATGTTTCAGAGATGTGTACAAACAGCTGCTTGGTCAAAGTGGCAGCAGACACAGTGTCAGACCCTGCAGTCTACCTGGGGTCATATCAAATCTGCAACAGAATTATTTAAGACAGTTTAAAATGGAGCTGCCTGTAATGGGTAAGCAGTTTTTGTAATGAAATGACACACTACCCTTGCAAGCAGTGCAGGCCTTTTATTATCCTATAACAACGACACTGGTATCGCTTTCACCTCAGAAAGCAGGAACTGTCTGTGGACATATCAAATTTATATCGCAACTGTGCAAGATGCATTCACAAAATGTTACAGGTGTGTGGTTGACAAAGAAATGAAGGCCCGAGTTGGAAGATGGGTGTGGTCCGAACAAGGGCGCCGGAAGTAGGGGGGTAGTGAGTGGGGACGGAACTATTAGTCCCCCCACTTTACGCCACTGGCCTGATTAGGTGTCATGGTCGCTGTGATCTCATACAAGATGGTTTCTAATTCCATAATGCTTTAGTTGGTAAACAAACGGATTAAAAATGATTAATTATCTGCAACCTTAAAGCATTTTTTTTACACCAGAGACCAACCAGTACAGTTACTGAAATACTACCAGACCCCAGGTTTGCAATGCATTGTGGTAATTTAATTAAATCCAAGCTCTGCTGCTTTCTCTTTTTCCCTTTTGCATCACTGAAGCTATTGTTATGAAAATAGACACAATTTAGTTGAAATGTATCCACTATTAGAGAGCTTGATGGAAGTTATTACAGTGTAAGTGTAGATATTAATATCATCCTGCACAGTGTTGTTGCCTTAGGAGACCATGTCCTGACTGGTGGGATAACAGCCCTGCAACACTAGCTCACTGTTTTGCTACCAGCTAATTATGGAGGCATCACAGACACACTGACTCATAGGTGCAGCAGATTCATTGGCTCATTAAGCATGTGAAGTCTTGTTTGAGATAAACATCAGAAAGAAAGCAGCAGCTTTAAGCACTGCACAACACCAGCATGAAACCAAAACAGAAATTGACTTGACTGGTTGTAAATTAACTTCTTGTGCACTATAATTCTAGGCAGGTGAATAATTCCATCTGCACAACAGAGTCAACCCATTCTTACCACTCTGCTGCTTTCTCTTTTAAGTATAAAAAACAGTGTTATTCACAAAATTATTCCAGTTTCTTCAACTTAGCTATTTTTTGGATCAATGTAAAGATTCTGACAATTAGGAGGACAAAATTCGTACACAGCGTATAGCAATGATATTTACTTTGTGTATGAAACCCTCTATAAAAATTGTATCTTCGTTGCAGATTATATTAGAAGACAGTGCCATTCATTATTTCTAGCTGGAATATTGATAACAATTTAATATACTACACCATTATTAAGAGGTAAGCTTGGTTTAAAGCCCCCTCCAGTTCCTTTGAAGTTGAATTTAAAAGAGGCTTCCTAGCATTCAAAGAAACATTGAAACATTGAAACCATGCATGTATAAAAATAACTGTTGGAGGCGGTGCCCCGTTCATTCCTAGGAAAGTTGCTCAGTGGTGTATGAAGCAAAAAAGTTCTGACTTCCAAGTATACAATTCAGATTATTTGCGACTCCTTTGGTAGCAAAAATAAGTCTGGTTGTATAGATGTCTTTGAGAAAATGACCTCGGTAAACATTGCAAACATGAGTTTATGGCCTCAATCGCTAGAATGTTTTAGACTTATCAGCACTTCAATGTATTTAAGCAGTTTCAATCCCAATTTGTCAAATACGACAACTGTAAAAAAAACCGCAATGTAGAAGCAACTGGAGATAATTAGTTAATGATAGGAGAGGGGTGAGGATAAGTGTAGGCCACTATTTGAGAATGTATGGTACTAGCTTACTGATTGATAACTCAATGGCCAGGTTAAGTTTAGGCTTGCAGTCTGTGCTCACTGTGTTAAATTGTGAAGCAGTGGATGTACCATTGTTCAGACAACAGCTATGGGGAATTCCACATCCTTATACCTAAACATAATAATAGGTGGTTTGCCAATAACTCCCAAAACAACATCTATGACTGTTCTGTTGAATGTTGTGAAACGGACACAAGGTGGCAGTTTGCATTGTAGATGCAGAGAGACGCATTGAGACGCCTCAGCCTAAACAACCCAACCAAAGAAGGCAACAAGTAAGACGCATAGTGATGGATCCTGCCTTTGCTAGTAGGAAAGAAAAAAAAAAAATCGGGGAAATCAACATAATAATTAGCAATACATTTCTGTCTGATTGCAGGGAAAGTGGCAATGGGCCTTCAAACAATAGCCGTTTGTTTTCAGGATAACAGGTTGTCGTAAAAATGGGGTTTCGGTCCAATTGGACATTTTTCAGACTCTTGGAGTTTCAGATTAATGGGCAGTCCCCACAAGAACAACTGTTCTTATGGGAGAAAGTATTGTGTGATCGACCAGTCCATCCACCTGTTCTCCTCTCTATTCAAACTTTCCTGCTCTTTATACTATGTTGCCTGACTTCCCCCTTTGCTCCTATGAGAACTACGACGGCCATTAGAGGTCGCTTGCACACTCGACCTATACAGACGTTTATCGGTGAGTACGACTCTGGATTTCAATGGGAAACCATCCCCATTTTCTGTCTCTACCTTCCTCCAATTCTCTCTTCAGTATTCTACATCTCCACCCTCCTTTTTAGGACTACAAGTTGTCACCTCATTATGCGCTGCCTAATGTTGCAGGTAATTAGCAGAGTCTGTCTCTTGCTGCAAAGTAATGGGGAAGCAGAGCCAGGCAAAGCACTGGGAGAGGCACGCTGACACCGTCTCCGACGCTTTAATATATGCTAATAGAAAAGACATTTATCTGCATAGTTTTACATAAGAAAGGGGCCATCTGTCCAGGGTTTTTAATAATTTTCTCTACAAAATGTCAGAGAAAGTCATAACTTAGCTGTTATACAGAATAACATTTGCACTCTTATCTTCAGTGGCCGTGATCTATTTTTAAAAAAAAGATTAATTACAGAGTATAAAAAGGAGGGAAGCAGGAAGATGTGGCGAATACAGAGAAGTGGTGTGATGGGAAATAGATGACCTCTGTCAGAATAACTTCCTGCTGCCAGTAAAAAGTCAGACGTCATCCATTATAGGTGCTGCATACCTGCATATATATCACTGTCAAATTAACTGCAGTATCTTTGTGTAATTACTATACATAAATCAGGTGATAGTTTTCATGGTTTATAAACTTACCAAAGATGCTTTATCTAGTGCTTGTGTTTTTCAAATCAAATTAAAATTTGAAATTCCAACAAAATGCTTCCCGTCCATGAAACCTGTGAGGTATTTGTCATAATTACACCTCATCCTCCTTTTACCACTGTGAGAATAACTTATTTTTCTATATTTGTTACATTTGTGCTGAAGCCCCCCTATTTTATTTTAAAAAGAATAATTTGTCTTTGACACCATCAGTCTTGTTTAAAAGTCACAAATAATGCTCAATTTCAGGTTCATCTTAGTCTTTTGGGCTTCTACTAGAAAATGTTTACATCCTGTAATGTTCAAAAAATATCTATTTTCTTCATACTGTCTGCCTGAATATTCCTGTATTCCTGTAACGTTCTGGTCCTGGGCCTCTCTAAGGACCTAATGATTTAAATAGAATATATTTAAGAGTTCATTCTGGGAAGTTGATTTACTGAATAAAAAGATCAGCTGAGTCACAGATGACTCTTTCCCAATGTAAGTCTTATTGTAATAAGTATTATTGGGCTCCACGTGACAAACCTGGCAATTGTAACTCCACTATGTAAAATTCATAGACTTTTGCACTGTGTATTGTTATTCACCAAATCGCCAAGATAGATTCCTTGTACATGCTGCTTGGTAATGAAATGATTAAGGTAGTGTGTGGGCGAGTAGGGAGAGAAAGTGCAGGCGGTTGGGTGTGGCAAGTATAGAGGATATGAATAGAAAATCGGTCTATAGTTGGCCAACACAAGAGTGGGTTTCTTAAGAAGAGGTTTAATTACAGCTACTCTGAAGGACTGTGGTACATGGCCTGTTAGTAAAGACAGGTTGATCATATCTAATAAAGACATGCTAATTAATGGTACTTCTTTAAACAGTCTAGTCGGTATAGGGTCTAAGAGACAGGTAGAAGGTTTAGACATTGTTGAAGTTTATTGGTCAAGGTCGATGGGAGAAAAGCCATCTAAATATACATCAGGGTTTACAGCTGTTTCTAAGGTTACTCTATTTGAGGATAGATCGGTACTGGTCGAGGGCAGTAGATTATTAATGTTCTCTCTAATAGTATATATAATCTTATCATTAAAGAAGTTCATGAAGTCATTACTACTGAGGTCTATAGGAATACAGCTTGTTTTCTGTCCTGGCACCACAATGGTGGAATGAACTCCCCACTTACATCAGGACAGCAGAGTCGCTGCCCATCTTTCATCAGGCTGAAAACTCACCTCTTCAAGTAGTACTACCCTGAGACTTCCACTTAGCATTTATTGTATTCGTATTAGTTTGTTTCACTTATTGTATTCGTGTTAGTTTGTTGCACTTATTGTATTCATATTAGTTTGTTTCTGCACTGTACGTTGGCTCTGGTTTATGCTCTTAGATGCTTATTTAAAAAAGGAGATGCACTTATGACTTCTGGTGACTAGTAGTTCTCTTGAATACCTATGTTGAATACACTTATTGTAAGTCGCTTTGGATAAAAGCGTCTGCTAAATGACTGTAATGCAATGTAATAGAACATACTGAAGGTAGAGAGACAATCATATTTAAAAGAGACAGCAGCAACATGATAGGCTGACCATGAAATTGTTTTGTTGTGCTATTGGATAAAGGAGACCAGCTGATCTAAACAGCTGATTTCATGATTGACAGCCCCGAACAACAACAGTAAGAAAATTATGAGTGAGCATGTGTGAGGAAAGAAAGGCAGATGTATGAGAAATAAGCTATACGCCTAAGCATACAAGAGTATAGTCTTCCTGACAGAACTTACTGTAGAGTTTCAGTTGTGTGACTTTCTACAAAACAATAGTTTATTTGAGGATTTTCAGTCAGGATTTAAAGAGCATCATAGCACAGAGACGGCATTGGTGAAAATTACATTGCATCAGAAAAAGGACTTGTCTCTGTTCTTGTCCTGTTAGACCTTAGTGTCCCATTAATGCACATTACTGACTTTGCTTCTTCCCGGGAGTCTTTGTCACCCCAAAAAAACGTGATATTATATTATTCTCATCTTCTAATAAGAATAGTTTGTGTGCATGGACTCTATCTGTGGTTATTAAACGACTTGTTTCAGCTCTATTCCTCTCTGTTTACACCATTGTTGGTCAGTGAATTCATGTGTCAGGATTCTGATCATATTGGGCTCTTATATTGATTATTTGCTGTGCCTTCATTTCAGATGTGAGTGGGTATGTTTGCTAAAACGAGCTGTGCTTTGCTTCGTAGTGGCGCTTCACATTGCTGCTTTCACCACGGTCTCTGAACATATGAGACATATATGTTAATTCTTTAAAACCAGTAAGAGTCTGTCCATTCTTGGTTAAAGACTCGGCTCTCTCTGGTCTCGTTGACCAGATTTCTCTTTTTTATGAGAATGCCATGTGAAATAACTTCTGACTCGTGTATTATTCTTCGACTACTCTGTCTGTCGCCCATCTCCTCTGTGTGTGTAAATCTCACTAGTGTCTCACTGGCCGCTAATGTCTTGACCATTGGACAATGTGTCCCGGAGTTCAACGTATTTTTCCAGCATGGACTGTGTGATGCTGGAAATTATGTACTGCAAATATTCCACCACTTCCTATATGCTCTCTGACTTACTTAGAGGCTGGAGACTGCTGTTTGTGGTGCCAGCAGTGTGGTGCTGACATCCACGAGAGACAAAACAACTACGAGGATGGAGCGGCCAGTCACCAGCTGTACGGAGAAGTGTTTAACTCTCAGGGAGAACCTGTACTCACCTATCGTATTGGCAGTCCTTTAGACCCTCACGAATATGAGCAGATGGTCCATTACGATTGACTGAAACTTTACAATCTGCTATTGCCTGCTGGCTTTTTGAGTATCCTACTGACTTCTCCTCAACATGCTACCTCACTGCAGGACGAGAGGTCCCCAGAGCCATGGGTCACTGGTGGCACAGGGACTGTTAGGCTTACAGGCACCTAACCCTAACCACTTTGCTCTGTTGTTGACTATGTTGGAATAAAGTTGTTGCTGTCTTGGTGCAGACTACAGAGCCTCTGTGTTATTATCTTATTACAATCTTAACTTATAGGCGCAACATAAATCTCGGCTACACACCGTAATTCTGTGTCTATTTTGTATCCACAGTTTTTCAAACATCCCTGTTAAAGATCACTAATCTGTCTTGGTTGGCTGATTATCAATTTTTGAGCGGAATTGCTTTCTATTAGATCAGACACCTTTGTGTGTCTGTGTGTGTGTTGTTGGGAGATCATGTAAACAGTGGCTGACAGCCCGTATGAGAATGAGCTATTTAATCTGGTGAAATGCACAATCCTCTAATTCACACATAGGATTACGTGACCCCATGCTGTCAGAGCTCATTCCCATCACTGGGACGTGCACTTTTCACCAACCCTCATGGATCTGAAAGCATCTGATGGGTGTATTCAGCCATCTGGCTTTTGATTCTGAAGCCCTGTGAAAATGGTAGAGGAAGTTAACAAAGATTGGTACCCGGACTGAGCATAGAAACAAGATGCAAAGTATTGTCTCTGATTGGTTGTGGTCGATGTAGCGGAGCCTTAACCAAATTTAACCAAAGGCTGTGAAAATGCAAATGGTCAATTTTCTAACTATTGCTCCCATTCTGCTGTTGAAGTGAATGAGCTAATGCATTGCGAGTGTGTGCCTAATGAGATGACCAATAGGCCTAAAGGGATGGAATCAGGTTGCTTCCATCTACTGTTTGGACACACACACACACGGACTGAGAGGGAAGTAATGTATAAAGAAGGAAAGCAGTGTGTTAATGTTATCCTGTATCCATGTAAACTCTCAACTGAGACCCTGTAAATACACTTATATCCTGAGGAAATCCATGGCCCCTTCCCAATGTCCACACTCAGGGACTTAGGGATCCTGTTCCAACAAAGGGCTGTCTCACTGTTAAAGTGTCAAGTGTTTGAGGACTCTTACGCAGACATTTTGAGCCCTTTATGCACACCTTACACAAGTCTGCATTCCTGCAAACTTTGCCTGAGGGAATTACCCACAATTCATAGCTCTATGATGTTAATCACAAGATAGAAAAAGGTAAACAAAGGGCACACACACACACACACAGACAGAGAAAGGACAAACGGCCCGAACATGATCTTAACCTCGGAGCAGGGCAGATCATGACAAATAAATGATTGCAGAAAACAATCCCTGGTTCGAATCCGGCCCGCCACGTCATTTTATGTGGCCCGCGAATCCGCCAGCAAAAAAAAAAAGTTAAGTATAAGTTATACTTGATAATAAAAATATCCCCATCGTCGAAATTATGAGATAGAAAGTCAAAATGATGAGATACCTAAACACACAGTCATGAGCAGCTCTTTGGCTAGTTACTGTACATTTGACATGGAAATGTATTGTGAGTACATTGAAAACTACTTTAAACGTGGCTTTAAAACACATGAAATACTTCACGTGGGATTGTGCAAACGCACCCTTGACAGGATTTTAAGCGTTGAACAAAGTTATTGTAATAACTTGTGTTTGATATTTGTCTTTGCTATTTTCTTTAATAGTTTGATAGAGTAATGTGGGTTTCTTAACCCTAAATTGAAAGGATTTAAGTTATAACAGAAATGTGCTTATATATTTTTTAGTGCTGGGCAAGTTAACGAGTTAATTTCGCGTTAACGCATTCATCAATTAACGCCGACAATTATTTTATCGCGCGTTAACGCATTTTTTTTATTTATTCTTTTTTTTTTTTTTAATTGAAAGACAAGAGACAATACATAGACATAACAACAAGAGGATGACAAGAACAGTGGGATAAAAGGCAGCAAACAGCCTATAGTCAGTTGTGTATGTATGTGTGTGTGTGTGTGTGTGTGTGTGTGTGTGTGTGTGTGAACGTGTGTGTATGTCCTTGAGCCTTTTTTAAGATGGGAAAAAAAAAAAGATCTCCGTGGTCAACTCAGCAGACACTGACATGTTAGTGCACCTATATGCTGAAATTCACGGTAAACACATTTAAACGGCAGAGATCGGGAGCGAGCGAAGGACTTTGAAAGTTAGCGGAAAGATTAATGTGAGACAACATTCGGTTTCTTCAGACGAACATCCGGTTTTCAGAATAAGATGCCAACAAAGTATGAATTATATTCACATTAAGTATAAAACATGCTACCTGCATCTCGTGAGCCAAATGTTATTGCCCTTTTGTTCATATAGCAGTACTTTTAAAATAAAAGTGCGCAATACACTACTTTTGAATTCATTATTGAACTTTGCCATAACAATGCGATTAATCGCGATTAAATATTTTAATCGTTGCCCAGCACTAATATTTTTACATTTCTATAACTGCATGTACAATATTGTTACGGGTGGATGTTAATGATAGCCCACTGGGATAAAAAAGGTTAAGAGGGAAGACCGGAGTAACATATGGGAGGAACTTGCTGCTGTGAGGTCTGTGAGGGCAAGCTGGGTGCTGGCATCTTTATTTATTTCACTCTAGTCAAATGTGATAGCAGTTTGGAAGCATCTTTGTACTCAATACTTTCACTTTAATCACCTGATGGGCTGCAGGTGTGACCAATGTCACGTGGCTGCAGCGCCTGAACTGGATAGTAGACTCCCTCTATCACCTCCCCCAACCTGAGTTTGGGGATCCGCCCCGTGCTGGGTCTGCTCGGCTTTTCCCCCTGGTTTGCCACAATTCTTACCCATTCTTAAACTAAAGTGTAAACTTTAGTTTACTTGCCAGATTAGTTGTGAATTATGATCTTAAAGTGAGCATTTGTTCACAGAGCTGGGAAGCAGCAGCGGCAGACAGACTGGGAAGAAGACTACGGGGATATCCTGAACCGCTTGACAGGAGCTGCATGAAATGGGAGGTAATTCAGCGGGCTGACCTCTCTTCTCTGCCCTACCCACACCAGACGAAGGAATTGTCTCACACTGGGTGTAGACCGAAGGCCAAAGACCCCGACGGGGAGGAATATTTTGTTAAGTTTGACCCCATCCCCATTTACCCTAACCTGTTTATTAAAGGAGACTTTTTGTTACGTGGTTACTGTCTCTGTTTTATTCCTGAATCTTGCCTCCACGTCCCTAATAAAGTGCCAGAGTGCATAAATAGAACGTGTTAATCAAAAGAAATTTGAGTCCGGGCTAAATGTCTTCAAATCCTGCTAACTCCCCTGGTCATGGGACTAAGGACCAACGGATTAGAGTGAAATTTAAAGAGACCATAAGAGAGGGTGTCACACAACATCCTCATCCAAGAGTTTGTATGATATCTTATGAAAAGTTACTCATCATTTTTCCTGCGATTTCATATGAAAGTCCAGCAACATGTGTCAGTTCATGCATAGTCTTTTCAAAATGAACTCAATCTTCACAGGCAACTACTCAGTTAGGTTTAGGCAACAAAACCACTTTAGGGAAGGATGGTGGTTTGGATTGAAATGACTACGGAAGTCCCGTTACTGGAGTGCACAGGTTACATGGCAAATAATTCACCGTTGACTTCTCGTTTCGCATGGGGAACAAAAAACGGTCTTTTCTTTGAGAGATCCGTGTTTGTTGGACCCATCCACCACCCCTCCTGCTCTTTGTGGGTTTTTGCAGTCTTGAAACTTACTTGTTTATGATAACGGGGATAAAATGCTAAATTATATTGTAGGATATCTTCGAATGCTGGATGAGACCAGCCTACGTGTACACACACACACACACGCACGCACACACACACACACAGATAATGTAGAGATACAATATAATAACTGACTAAAGGTCATTTAATTCTACAGGACTAGAAGATAACACTGGTTTTATTTGTATCTTAGTCCAAAAACTCTCAATGTATAAAAAATGGATAATATGTTCTGTGGCAGGAAGCAGTTGGCTGAAAATGTTTTTCATGCATCAATTATGCATATGTTTTCAGAAGCAATCTCATCTCCTAAATAATGTAGAGAGCTATGAGCTCAGAACAAATGTTGGTCATGCTACTCCTAAAGGTGAAAGTACCTATTACTGATTTACAAATACGATGTATCAGGATTACTTCACTCGTCTACCAGACAGAAAACTTTAGCCGTATTGACTGAATTAATAGCTTTAAATTTGTACAGTAAGAAAAAAATCAACCCGATCCAACAATCTCTCAAAAAGAAATATCCAAATACGAAAACAAAGTTTACACTGGCAGTCCTTGGTGGTGGTATAATCATCAATATAATGATTTCCTTTTTTAAGAGTTAGGCTTGTGTAGCCGAATAATGTGGTAATACATATTATGGAATAAACACTGATGACCATTCAGGGTTCGACCCAGCATGTTAGGTTACATTTTCTTCCCAAAAATGGAAATAATTAATATGTTGTTGAGTTAAATCTACAAGTGGTTTGAAAAATACAACCCGAATTCTGTGTTGAAGCTACTTATTTTATTTCGGTCGACTTCTGGAATAACAAATGCAATATCATTGCTACAAGCAAAAAAAATCTAGTTGGTCCTGTGTTTCCAATCATAACTAATTGAATGTTCCAATACACAAAATTTAGGAAATAGACAGGACGTGAACCAGCATTTTGTTTGGCTCTTGGATCCAACCGATGAAAGGTTCTTCACTTGCAGCAGCTGCCCACTAGGGGTGCAACGGATCACAAAACTCACGGGTTCTTGAGTCAAGGATCGGATAATCTTTCGGATCAGCAAAGAAAAGGGGGGGGGGACAAATATTACTTTGCTTTCCATTTATTAATTAAATAACTTCAAGAACACTTAAAGCAAAGAACTTTGGCTTATAATCTTACATGAAAACCACAATATTTCAGATCATTATTTTTTCAAAAAGTGTGACTCTCACGGAGGGGGCGTGTCCAGTCTTGCCAACTTGGCGACTTTCTCGCTAAATCTGGCAACTTTCCAAACCCTCATGGCGACTTTTTTTGTCAAAAGCTACTAGCGACAAATCTAGCTACTTTTTCTGGTGTTGTTGGAGACTTTTCTGGTGGTTTGACTCTGACGTGAAAGCACGTACCGTTCGGCACGCGGGAGCTGCCGTGAACGAGCAGCGGGAGCTGGTGAGCCCCTCCACCGCCTCAAAGCACTCAAAGGTGGTTAGTCTCACAGTAGCCCCTCGCGCAGCAGTCCCAGCTGCAGAAAGAGGAGACCCACACTCTCCGTGTCCAGACTGCAAATGAATCGCACATGCGCAAAGCCGCCGCTGTTCCCGCCTCTCTCCTACAGCGCTCATTACAATTATGCAAATTAGGCGATGACGTCATTTAGCGACTTCTAGCGACTTTTAGGACAGCCAATAGCTACTTTCCTTACTGAGGAGTTGGCAACACTGGGCGTGTCTGCAGCACCGGACTTTGAATCTCCCACTCCGCCGTGATGAAGTGAGCGGTCACAGTCTTTTCCTTTTCATAGAGGCCTGGAACGATCTTCACACTGAAGTGGGTGCGTGAGGGGTTTTCGTAGCATGGCTCAAGCACTTTAACCAGAATTTGAAATCCTTTGTTTTTCACAGCGGAGAATAGGCTCATGTCTTGTCTGCAGCAATAAAGACCCCAATAGATTTGGTAATAGCTTTAGCTCGATCTGATTCTGTCACAAACGGTGATAAGTTGTTGTTGTGCCTTGGCCCCTGATGGTGGCACTTCATATGTGTGGACATGCTTGATGTATTGCTGTTGTCGTATGTCTATCTCGTTAAACAAGGCCTACATACCTTTTTGTCTACTCCGACTACTGCTTTATATCTTTTCACTGCAACTCTGCAAAGATATTTAGAGACGTATTACCTGAAGAAGTACGAGTGGCAGTAAAACTCTATTTCACACTATGATGATTAAACTGTAACAAACAAAAAATGCAATTAATCCGCGGTTCACTGTGCCGAACCGTGAGGGGGGATCCGTTACACTACTACTGCCTACTTTGTCAACCCTGCTGCCTACTACATCCTCGTTGAGGTGGCTGATGACAATATCCAGTAACTTCTGAAACAGGCAGAGGAGTAACCACGAACACAGCATGAGGATCAGTGCGTAGATTATGCAAAAGAGGAGAATATTAAGGAACCACAAGCCGCACCATCCTAAATACAAATTATATCAATAATGTTCCTCATACAAAACCTTAACCAAACATATATATATATATATATATATATCAGTGGTGGGCTGTCAGGGCCTGCAAGGCCTTCTCTGCTGGCTTAAACAGAATCACAAAGTTATAGCTATTTTATAATTTTTCATAAATACACTACATGTATTATAATTTATAAAAATATTTTTCCCATTATCTTATTTTCTCATTGCACAGCTACTGTCTTCCTCAGTTGCTCTGCTTCCAGTGCAGCTTGTTTTAAGTAGAGCTTTTATCCAATCAGATTTCACCTCTATGTCTCTAGGTAAGAACAGAGGCCGAGGCCTGCAGACTCACAAGTGAATCTTAAGTGAATGGGGACGATATTGTTGATTGTCATAGTCTTCAACCAATCAGATCTTTAGTTTGACATGTTGGGCGTATTCTTTGACGTGCCAGAGCCTGCTAGCTGGCCTACAAGTACTTTAGCATTACGTGCAGCTCTGCAGTGAGGTGCAGCATGCGCTGTGATTGGTCAGTGGGCGAGCACGTGACTATTGGAAAACTAAACTTAAAGTAGCCATCAGAGGCTTAGTCGGAGTAGTAATAGTTCAAATTGAAAGATATTGAAGAAATGACATTTTTTGCATTTTGCTTGGTGTCGATTATTTATTTATTTTTTCACACAGCCCGTTGTCTCCTACGTGAGCGCAGAAAAAATTATATTTCCTACAATTTAAGCTTCTGCCTTTTCGAAATGCACTAGTATTATTCCAACTTATTGTTCGGTTTGTAAGCCTCGTACAGAACGGTTTAATACAATAGGGGTGTATTGTTACACCCCTAGAAATAAATAATAACCGTAGCTGTGGCGCCATCATGAGGTTATTAGGAGATGGTTCAGCTGCAAGTGTAGCAGTTGTGTACTCTCTCTTTGCGTTGTGTTTTGATTCAGGCACATTTTATGTATTTTTGGCTCCAACCAGCCGTTTATTCACAGGACAGCATATACATAGCACATCTGGTAACAAACAGAATAATGTCAGTGTTTCTCACAGCCCACCTCGTGGTTACAAGCTCCGGAACACACGGAGACGACGTGCTGCAGACTGGTCACGGAAAGCACCACTAAAGTCTGCAGGCGCCCAGCAGAGGGCGCTGATGTGACACACAACACACTTGTCTCCGTGGGAAACTAATGATAATAAATTGTAAATGATATTGACAGAAATAAAGGAGGAAATAATATGAAAATGATATCGCTTAGTAATAACTTAAATAATATAGTAATATTAGCAAATAATGGCCAGTGGTGGGAAGTGGAATCATTAACAGGACAGCAGTGAAGGCCCAGGTATAAAATGCACGGCCCGCCACTGCTATATGACTCATATAGGAGGTACTGGGAGTCATCACTTCGTCTAATAATACCTTAATTATATGGCCTTACCTTCAAAACAATATCCGAAATACAACCTTAACTATATTTGTTGCTTTAGTTACAGATATTATGATAGGATAGGTTGTCAATGTGTTTTCATGATACATGCTAAATTTAGAAAATCTAAAATGACATTACTGGTTCCACTTTACTAAAAAATATAACAACAGATTAATTACACTACCTTTAGATTATTATTTCCCCATAAGAATCGTCCATTTTGCTTCCTTCTTTTATATTCATCCATGCTTGAGTGTGAATGTCGCTCACTGCTATTTACAGCTCACTTTTGTGATTGTGGACCTCTGTCATTCTATACAGTTAAAAGTGCAGACCTTTATGTCTAATTTGATCCTGGTTGATTTTCAATATTTCTTTTGAAATGCTTATTACTCTCCTGCCTTTTGGGTAACCCTAACTTTAATACAAGGTAGGGCTTGAAACCTAACACTAGAGGTGAGCTGTTATATTTTGTTAGAAAAACATAATAACAAATCATATTTCAAGAGACTGGTTTCATCACTAAGTAGCCTGTCTACTAGCCCCTCTGTAGTCTGATGACTGGCCTGGGAATGTAAGCCATTCACATAAGTGAGGGGTGTTAAAAACGCTGTGTGTGAGTGAGCCGTTTAATCCGTTTAACGTACACATGCATGTGACTTTGTAAGGATCCAGTCGATTTGAAGCAAATGGATATGAATCATCCAGCGCAGACAACCAGAACCACTTTTGTGGGTTCTATTCCTCTTTTGTTACCTCTCTCCCTGTTTTAAAGATACTGTAAATCAAGGTGTTCACCATTTAGTTTAGATTATACCTTTAAGTATTAAGTTAATTTGTATCTAATGATCTGAGTGTGATTGATCTCATAAGAAGAGATGACAAAAAATAGCTGGAAGTCAGCAAGTCAAGAAAGATATCAATCCACACAATTCTGATAAAACAGCAATAGACAGGAACTTCAAACACTGATGACACCATTAACATCCTGGAGAGGAGACACAGCTGAGGTAAGTGATTTGAATATACATGTTATTTGACAGCACTATTAAACAACAGGTTATATTCAATCCTCTTGTAAAGATAACCAAACTAATAATATGCTTGTATCTACAGGCCCGACCTTCAATATCTATACCTGAGAACATAACATCCACCAGAACAACAGTACAATAAAACATTCAACCCTTAGTGTGTGTCTCTTATTTCCTTGAAACAGTCCCCATTGCTTGTAATGGAGAGGGTCTTCATTATAGGAACACTGGTCTTATTTTACCCAGATCTGGTCTTACTCTATGTTACGTCCCCTTTTTTAGTCTAGGGAAAAGTTGAGTTGATAACATGACAACCAAAGAATATAAGAGTCAAGAGTAGAAGTAACAATTAAGGTGATTCAATTAAAACTCAGATACTTATAAACCAAGGCTCTCAAACAATGTGGGAGAGGATGGAACAAAGTAGTCGTGCCAAACGAATAGAAATCAATATCACAAAACTAGACCTGGCGAACTTCTACCTCTGAAAACAAAACACAAACAAAATGGCTTTACTTGCTTATCTAAAAATAGCTTCACCAAAACAAATACAGGGGTGGCATTAGCCAATAATCCTAAAGTATCTAGACACAAGTGAACTACGTGTAAAATGTCACGGGTACCTCAACTCACCTACTGTCCTCAACGTCCCACCACAAACCGTAACAAGTTATCAACAACAACTAACTGAAGACCAAGCAGTCAGAGCCTTAGCGCTACAAACGGACCTCAGGGAAGATCACCTCTTTTTGAGGAGGAGGTAGAGCAAGACGTGATGGCTGGCCAGACCCTCAGAAGGCAGGATCCATAAACCATCCAACATCCCTTGCAATATTATTTTATTGTTGACCTCTGCACTGTAATTATAATTATTTTTGTATCAGTGAGATTACAGTAACTTATTGTATTGATATTTGTACTGAAATTCTACTTTTCTTTGTGTTTTCTGTTTGGCAAAAACATTAGCTATGTATTTTTGTGGTCACTGAAATGTGAGTAGACACACAGCACTGGAACAAACTTTCATAGAAAATTAAAAAGATATACAACAAACTAAAGACAGCAGTGTTCGAATAAAGTACACCAGTATCTTGTTGCTTTGAAAAAGTAATTCAAACTGCATGTGAGTATCATTTTGTTGCAGAAAAGTCATTTTGAAAAAGGTTTTGATTGACTTGCATTTTGACTTAAAAGTTAGATGTTAATGTTAAGTGATTATTTGACTGGTGTTTTGAGTTTAGTCACAATGAGCAATGTGTAAGCAATCGCCTGTGAGCATTATATCTGGTGAGTATTCCAGAATAGTTTGAAGAAACCACTGTAATGATCTAATGAATGGCTTTCATCTTTAAATGTTTGAATTTTGCAAAGTGCAAAGTACACTTACAATCAGAGAACATGATTTGAATGTATTTACTATATTTAAATCAATTGTAATGAATAAAAAATAGCTGATTTTCTTCTTCCATGGTGATGCATTTATCACATGGCTGCTCGTTGCAGAGCTGATGGAGAGCTCCTGATGTTGGTAGGGTTGATAATTAGACATTACTAATCATTACAGGCTGTTGGAACAGGATGTTCCTCTGCGTGCCCTGAGCAGGTGTGGCATTCATGGCTGGCTGGAAGCTCAGTAAATTCGAGCACACTCGGAGACGGGGCCCCAGGTTTGTTAGGAAGCCACTCGGGGTCCTTCACACTGGACTAAGCCAGCGATTTACAGTGTGTCTGCCCAGCCTCTGCTCTCTTCAGGATTTCTACTGTGTTTTAATGTTGTTTCTCCTCGTAGTAAACTACCCTTCCCAATCCATCAGCTTAGTCTTTCATACCGATCTGAAAAAAATGTAAACACCGTACAGCCGTTTCAAAGAATATCTGGCAAACTCAAAAGTAACTCTTTTGAGGGGGGAACAAAACAATGACTTTAGGTTCAGCCAGGAGAATTCAGAGGAGGGTGACAGAACAAGAAAGTTAAGATATGAGCACATCGATTTGATTTGAAGTCCCTATATTGAGTCACAGAAAGTAAGTGCCACTGAACTGGAATGGATGGATACACCTGCCATTGCACTGTATACCTCCAATTCTTTTTCTATAGAAGTGATGGAATTGGGGAATTTACCAAGTAGTTTTCACTCATCACTGTCTAATATATATTTAGCTGCACTTATCTATAGTGAGGATGTTAAGTGCTATGGTTATAACAGTGTATTGAAGCCCTTAGCAGATGATCTTACTACGTTAGAACAACTTGTTTTTGTCAAGTTGTGGTAAACACTGAAAGGCTTTGTTTATTGTGTTGTAGCAGACAATCTCAGGCCCCACAGTGTTGAAGGCTTCTTGGAAATGATTAAATGTAAATATGTTTGCAGATTTTGTAAAGCAAAAAAAGTAGACATTCAAACAAAAGAAGTCAATTCAGGAGCATTTTGCATAAGAAGTGCGTGCAGTCAGAACATCTGTCATATTTTAGTGTGACAGTCCCCCCCCCCCCCCCCAGATATAGCTCATGATATCTTTGAAGGTATTATCTCTGTTGAGTTGCTGTTTGTCTTCCTGTGTTAATTTAAAAAAATTATTGTGCCAACCGCCTATGCCACAAAAAGAACAATTGGAGGAAATGCACACGGGAATTGGAGCCTACTGAGATTTCTTCCTCTCTTGATCGGAACCAGAGTTCCTTCAAACAAACCAGCGTGGCAGGTCCTTTGTGAATTAAAAGACATTGTAGAACTTGTTGTTGCACATTTTCACACTGAGGACTCTATTTCTTATCTTGATTTCAAGATATCTTAACACAGGACAGTATTCCGAGAGGTTTTCCCCCAAAGAATTCGCCACAAACATCACAACTTGAAGCATTTTCCACCTTTCATACACCAGTTTAGCCCCCTTGTTGCACTATGGACTATGAGATTTGAATCAAAACATAGCTTCTTCAAAAGAGTTATCCGTCATACAAACTGTTAGAAAAATGTACTGTAATGTACTCATTAGCGCAAAGGCACCAATTTCAGACTACATATAATCTGTACATGTGTAGATTTTCTAAGCCAGTTTTGGAGGTTACTGAGGTTTCAACACTTCCCCTTGATATGATTAATTAAGATATTGCACTTGCAGTGAAACACCCACATATGGACACTGTGAACCTGGCAAAAAATGTACCCCAGAGCAGCTTTAACTAGGACTGGAATGGTGGAAGCCCATGGGTTGATGGCTGGACTTCCAGAGTTTTGGGAAAAAGCTCATTTGATTGTTCTACAAGAGGAACTAATTTTCATTGTCAAAAAATTGTATGCCTGGTAACTGGAACATTATTGAGCTCATAACTCGGTCACACCGACTCCTGGAGAAGGACTGGAATTGTGGAAAAGCTAAATTGTGAATCAATGAATTTATGAATATGAATTAGAAGTTACGGCCATTGTTGTGCAACTAATATTACTGTTTTTATTCACGTTTTTAATAGATCCCGGAAAAGGCCAGCAAAGTTGCGAGTTATTCTGAATCCTTATGACACCGGGAAGCTAATTCAGCCTGATGGAATTCCATAGACACTTTCCTGACTTCATCCAATGTCCATTGGATGAAGTCAGGAAAGTGTGTGGGTTAAATGGGAATTTTAGACTGCAGTACCAATACAGAGACTTTGGAGATGCACTAGTGAACTTGACATCTACTGAACTTGAGGATTTGACAACTGTCAAGGTCATCCCAAAAACTGATGATTGCAGCCAAGGATTTAATCTCACTGAGTCAGTGTGTACTCAATCAGATGACACAGAGCTCCTGTCCTCACCCTCCAGCTCTGTCTCTACAATATTAAGATGTGGCCAAGAGAGTTTACGATACCAACGTTGTCCTATTCAATTCAATTTCCATATTTGCTACATCCCAGAGGGCCTTGGCAGCTGGACACACATGCACAAGGGTGCGTACTTCCCCACAACGATCCCAGCATAAGCCTGGAAGGGTTTGATCCATTTTAATAACGCCTAAGGTAGGTGATGTGTGCCCTGTGCAGTATTTTCAGATGTTTGATTCTAAATCTTAAATATTTGTACATTGATACCGAGTTGCTCCAAATTCTGGAGTAGGGTGATTGAGATACCCAGCTCTTGCCCCACGAATTGTGGTATTGTCTTTCACACTTTGACCTATCAGATGTATGTTATGTCCCTGCAAAGGTGTGTTAATCAACAAGTAACCGCCTGGGGAAATAGAGCAGATTTTTCTATAGCGGAAATTAAGGCCGGTGGATTGCTCCCTCTAGCAAGCGAAGGAGTTCAAGTATCTCGGGGTCTTGTTCACGAGTGAGGGTAAGATGGAGCGGGAGATCGACAGGCAGATCGGTGCGCCTCCAGCAGGCGCTGCACCGGACTACGTTCCGACCCTCACCTATGGTCACGAACTCTGGGTCGTGACCGAAAGGACAAGGTCGCGGCTAAAATTAGTTTCTTCCGTAGGGTGGCCGGGCTCAACCTTAGAGATAGGGTAAAGAGCTCGTACATCAGGAGGGAGCTTGGAGTTGAGCCGCTACTCCTTCGCGTCGAAAGGAGTCAGCAGAAAATGGATGGATGGATGGAAATTAAGGCAGAGAAGTACCCATGTTACCAACATGTGTATAAAACTTTAACCACACTAACTGAAAATTGTATCAATGGACTATTCAACCTTGCAATGGGTTTGGGACATATATACTATATAATACAACATAATACTATAATGATGCTATAGACATAGATTTGTTGAGCTCTGTGATTATCTATCCTTCCAGCTGGTCCCAGTTAGCTTTGTAAATTGTAACTCCACAACCCCATACTAGACTTCTCATTTATATTTCAACACACACACACACACACACAGTCACTGACACCTTTTCTGACACACACTAGAGGTTTAACTGTGATTTACACCACTGCACTCTGCAAATTGTATTCTAAGAAAAGCCTGAGCCTTTAAGCCCAGTCCATAATATTCTCCCAGATTTGGCTGTCAATCTCCAATTGTTTACAAACAGGACTGATTAGTTACCACCATCCAACACACATGCCACACACACCCAATCTCGCAAATGATTTCCATTATATGGTGTAAATGTATGTCTGAACTCAAGTCTGTCCTTTCTTCCTTTTTTTGTCACTTAAGATTCCCAAGTTTCCTTCTGTTCTTATCACTTTTTTCTTTCAGTTCTCAGATTTCTCATGACCTGCCCTTCTTTACCTTTCACCTTCAAGTAGCTGCTTTTCCTCATGACACATCTTGCCTTTACAACGCTTTCCTCTTCCATTCTCTGTAATGAGACGACTGGGTAAATTTTGAAAACGGTCTATGGAATATTGGCCACCATCCATTAAAGCATTACGAATAGGTTCAGTCAGGCCGAGCGCAACCAAAGATCACCTGAGCGTATACCATGGCTGTTTTCGAAACCGCATACTAACACGGTACCTATTAAATGGATGATTAAGTATGATTTTATCAACAGACTTCACACTGAAGTATGCTCAAGCGACGGCACCTTCGTCCCATCTCTGAAAACATCACAGCAAATTTCCTAACAGGCGTTATTTGGATAAACTGTCCACATGTTGGGAATCTAGATGGTTACTTTCTCGTATGAAAACATCAAACATCATAAAACTTAATAAAGTGTCATTAACAGCTTTTGGCTTCGCTCAAACTCTCACAAGACTAATGACTGGTCTAAAGGCAGCCAGACATTGTGGGGCAGTTGAATATGTGCAGTAAGCTCACGTCTCAAACTCAATAATTGAGGGAACCCTTAAAATCTCACATCAGATCTCAAAATATTCAAGTTAAGTTCTTTAGTGACATACTGATATCTTTATCATGTAATACATCTAGAACTAAATTACGTAACAATGGACAATGGGATATCCTCCCATACCTGGATCAGGGCATCAGTGAGCTTCTAGACTTGGCGGCATTGATGCACCGGTACATAATATTAGAGAGGTTCTCAATTGGATTAAGGTCTGGGAAACGTGAAGGCCAATGGCATCAATGCTTTCGTCATCCAGGAACTTCCTACACACTCTGGACACATGAGGTCGGGTATTGTCCTGCACCTGGATATTTATCAGAACTCCTGTCCCAGTATGAACCTTGCAGACCTCTCAGATGGGCTGGCTCTGGATCACTGGCTGTTCCCCAACTAAGCGTTCATGCTGCTCAAATGTGGAAGAAATTGCCAGAAGAAATAAGACTTGAGATAATGATGACTACTTTCAAATCTAAGCTAAATACCTCCCTGTTCACCATTGCTTTTAAATAATGTTGTTTGTCTAACTCAACACTTGTGGTCAGTCCTGAAGGAAACAGTTTGTGGTCTAAAAGAAGAACCCAGATGGCAGCGGAGATGAAGTCCTGATCACACCAACAGTCTTTTCCCCACAGAAATGGCGTTCTTTAAAATAGCGTTCTTTAAAATAGCTACTCACCGACGTTAACGTAGTAGTTAGCGCAGACACACCCTCACAAAACCTTCTCCCTTTTCAACTGAGATTAGATTAGCTCTTTTTTCCTACAGCTACAGGTTTCTTCTTCATCAGGCTAATCAACCGTGGTGTTTCTCATAACGTCTTCCCCACAATTTCATGCTTTCTCTTTTTACTTTTAGTACATACTGGCACCTTTAACATATATCTGCTGTGCAAAGGATTGTGGGTCAGAATAGCCAGAACAGCATCCTGGCATGTTTACTGCAAAATGTGAACATCCTTGTACTTTTGGCACACTGCATTTCACACACTATGCATTGAGAAATACCAAATCTTTTTCTGGTATACTAAATAGTATGATAGTATGGGTATTGGAACCTACAGCATGTTTCTTTCTCTCTACCTCCACCCTAATGATGGTTGGAATTAAAAATCTTGCGTTTATGCCAACTAGCAACACTGTTTTTACACTACATTCTCCACTTACTAAATAAAGTAAAATAATAATAACCCCTTTGTTTCATTTCCCACTCTGCTATAACTTCTTTATTTGCCAGGTGTTTGAAGGAGCCTAAAAGCTTCTCCAGAAACTAAACCTAGAAATCTCCTTGCTGCATCTATAGGTATGGGATTTTTTTTTTTTTTTTTTTACTAATTTCATCAATGATCTTGATTAAAGTTGGTATAGATGTAGATGGTTCATTCATAAATAAAAGCATGTCATCTGTATATAATGATATTTTTTGTGCTCTGGTATTTGTTTTAATGCCCTTTACCTGATCACTTGCTCTTACAGTTTCTATAATCAGAGCAAAAAGTAAAGGGGACAGGGGGCAGTCCTATTTGGTGCCTCTCTCCAATGGTGCGTTCACCTCGGCGAATTCGTGTCAACCGCCAAATCGCCCAAGTTGAAAAATGGCGTGACGCTGTGGCGCGATAGCCTATCAGCATTGAGATGTTTCTCCTGTCATCACTGACTTCCTGCCGTTGTTGAATCAGGAAACAAATACTGTAGCCGCCTGTGTTCACCCAGAGCTCTATGATACCTCATATCAATAGAGACCGGACCAAACTATGTGTATAAATGTGTGTAAACCATATGGTACAACCGATGAATAGACGCTGCCGTATTTACATCTAGATGACGTTATGTTGAGTGTTTATGGAGCTGCTACAATGTTAGCCTAGCACCGATCGATCAGAGCTCCATTGAGAAGACAAGTACAAATCGGCATCATTACATAGTTATTTCGGAGTCCCTTTTTGTCGGTTTATTGCCGTTAAATCACAGCCAAATCAGTTTATTTTGTGTTCATACAGCTGTAGTAGTGTGGCTTGCTAGACAGTGAATACACCTCGATAAAATCCACGGCGCTCCTCTGAACAATGTTATGAACCCAGACATGACAATGTTTAGTTTCCTGATATCTGACTTCCACAACACGTACTAAGCAGAAATAGAGGTTATTTTTTCCATGGTTGATGGCGGACAGTTGAACGGCTTTCAGGGCGATAAGCCACATCCCCTCTCCGGCGCGTCCAGCACGATTCACGCGAATGAACACAAATAGTCCCTGGCGAGACCGGTGGCGCAAATGACGCGATTAACGTGGCGCGAATAGCGTTTGGTGTGAACACGGCATAATGGAAATACCTGGGACGTCAAACCATTAACTGTTACAGCAGCTTGTGGTGATTCGTAAAGCAATTTGACCCCATCAATGAAAATATCACTAAAGGAAAATTTATAAAGTATTCTGAATAAGTAATTCCATTCTACTCGGCCAAATGCTTTTTCAG
This sequence comes from Anarhichas minor, assembly GCF_050575085.1. Lineage (NCBI taxonomy): Eukaryota > Metazoa > Chordata > Actinopteri > Perciformes > Anarhichadidae > Anarhichas > Anarhichas minor. Next base: position 19,262,445 of record NW_027466474.1, read on the forward strand.
CATCTAAAGTAACTGCTACCGCATTATTATTTTTATACCCTACATACTGCATGATGCCCAACAGTCTTTGTATATTTGAGTGGGATTGGCGGTTTCGAACAAATCCACTTTGATCAGTGGTAACTAACTTGGGCAGCACTAAATTAAGACGTGTTGTCAAAATATTGGCAAATATTTTTGAATCTGTATTTTGAATTGATAAAGGTCTATATGATGAGGGAATCTCTGGGTCTTTCTGTTCTTTAGGTATTACCTTGATAGTGGCCAGCTGCATTGATTTTGGTGGTTTTCTAGCCTGAGAAGAACGCTGGAACATTTTTGTTAGTACAGGTGCAAATATTGATTTAAAGGTCTTATATACCTCAGAGGGGAAGCCATCTGGACCACAAGCCGTATCATTTTTTAAAGAAGTAATTGATCTTTCAACTTCTTCAGATTCCTATCGATATTACCAACCTTAGGTAGCTCAAGTTTTTGAAAGAAAGTATTCATCCTATTCCTGAGTTCTCAGATTTATATAGGGAACAAAAGAAGTGTTTATAAACATCTGCAATCTCAGGACAATTTCCCATTTTTATCTTTCAATTTTGAAATTGCATTGCTAGGTTTTTTGTTATTAATTAAATTAGCCAAATAATGCCCTGATTTATTTCCATATTCATATATCTTATGCTTCTGTCGGAATAAAGCTTTTTCAGCATTTTGAGATTGCAATGTGTTAAGTGCTGATCGGGCAATTAAGACTTTGTCCCAGCTGTTCTTAGACAAAGTACATTTCTGCTAAGATTCAGCATCTTGCAGCTTTGACTCAAGTCTTCTGTTCTTTAATTATTTTCTTCTTTCTAGCAGCACAGTAAGATATCATACCTTGTAAATAGGCTTTTGTAGTTTCGTAGTTGATGGATCAGTTTCCCCATTATCATTCATTCCTAAGAATTGCCATATTACAAAAATCTGCGTCTGATGATATTGACCTATTAGACTGCCAGGCATGTCTGTACTTATAGGAATTAGTAATGGAAATAACTATTGAAATGGGGGCGTGATCTGATATATGGATATTACCAATACTGCTTCTTGTAATAAGCTCTGTACATATTTTAGATACCAAAATAAAATCAATTATTGAATATGTTTTATGTGGATTAGATCTTTAGCGTAGGGGTGCATTAGCCTCCATATATCTACAACACTAACCTCCTCCAACATTTTCTGCAAGGCTCTTTGACGAGGATTCCTCTTAGTTGTATTAAAAGCAGGATTTTGATCTAGTGTATTGTCCATTACACAGTTCCAGTCACCCCCCACTATCATTAAAGGACAGCTACTGTATATTTAGTCATGGTAGTAAAGAAGGATGTATCAATATTATGAACAGCATATACATTAAGAATAGTTGTTTTTTTCATCATTAAAGAGTTCGCAAATTAACACATAGCAACCATTCGGGTCAACCTCAAAGTGATTAATAATAAGAAGTTGATTTTTATGTATTAATATTGCCACACCTCTACTTTTACTTTTAAAGGAGGAGGAATACACTTGTCCTACCCAGTCCTTCTTAAGCTTTTTATGTTCTTTTTCATTTAAACATTGCAACAGAATCATTTTCCTTTGTGAAAAAGGACACTATCCTATTTCGCTTACTGGCTTTTTACAGCCATATTAAGGGAGCAGACTATACCAGATGTTATGTTATAGAGCACCTGGTCATGACACACTGAGTGTAAAATATTCACCATTCCAAGAGACCTTTTTACAAAACAGCAAGCAAATACCAGTAATCTCTGAATGAAACTCTCCATAAAAGACAAACAAGGCAAAACAATAAAAAAGCAGAACAAACTAACTCTATTGTACAAAAAGAGAAGAAGAAAAAGGACAAATACCAGTCTGATAGACTAATATCAGCCACATCCTACTCTAACTAAGATCGAGTCTGTGTCTGCCGTTCAAGCTTAGCATATAAATTCCTTCTACAACTAAATTAACTAAGATAATTGATGAGTCTTTTTTTTTTTTTTTTTTACATTTTAACTAGCATAACGCTGGAAGTGGGAGGTTTAGAGAAAAAATAAATAGAGGCCAAAGGCTAACAAATATAGATTCTTTTATTTTTTAGATACTTTATTCATCCCGCAAGGGGATATTTGTTCTCTGCATTTGACCCATCCCTATATAGGGAGCCGTTAGGGGTTTTAGTGTCTTGCTCAGGGACACTTCGGCACAGCACACGTAATCAAGGATCAAACTTGATTAACCTTGCGGTTACCGGACAACCCGCTCTACCCCATGAGCCACGGTCGCCCCAATATGACTTAAAGAAGAATATTTCAATAGTTACAAATACATTAAGAATGTTAGACATGATGTTTGTTTTTTTATCATGCTCACCGTGTTAAGACTTTGGAAAAGTGTGCCTTTTCTGCCTTCCACAATTGTCACAAAAGTTAATCTATTCTATTTAGGGCCATGTTTTGTTCTTTTAAACTGTGACCCGTAGGCTTCAGCTCCAAAGTTCCCCGTATTTGTTACTTTGTTTGCATCATGCTTTGTATATGTACTCATTTTTAGCCCAAACTTCAGTTTTTCTAAAACCTAACTAAGTAGCCTAAACTTAAGCATATGTTTCAGGCTGGGTATCACTCGATGTAGAATTGGTCAGATGCGACAGCTTGCGATTTGATCTGGTTGGTGCAACTTGATTGGATAGTGCAGGGCAGCTGGACAGATAGTGTCTATCTTGGCAAAGCTATAGAATTGTTTAACAAACTGCAGGAGGGGTTCAGTCTCATACATACAGGTGCTCTATTCAGTGATGGCCCTGTCTTCCTGATTGCCCAGAGGTGGTTCTGACTTGTTTTGGGTGCTTAGACCTAAGTGTAACTGTCTTTTGTCCAGTTATAGATCTTATTTTTTTACACAAAAACTGAGAAGAATCAAATTACAATTTGACTTCAAATCCAAGGTTAAATTGACAAGTCGTGTTCAAATGAAGGGGAAACAATGGTAAATGTAGTTCACTCGTTTACATTCAGTTCGGTTTTAAATGAAGATTAGCATTTAGCTCCAGAGGAAAATTTAAATGGGGTGACGGACTTTCTCTCTTTCAGTCTCACTCTAATGTAAAATCCACACTGAAATAGTCTTTCAGCTGTTGTAGTTACTTTCAAATAACCTTTGCACATATGGACATGGCATAAAAAGTGTTTCTTCTAAAGGCATATGGTCTTTTGTTTGTCCTGTTTTCTTGAGCCAACACCTTGTGCCCTGCATCCTCAAACAAATGAATAAATGACAAAGTGTGAAGAAAAAAAACAAGGGAGAGAGAGCTAAGAAAGTTCCATCTGTCTGAATCCTAATGAGGCCTCACAGGCTGCAACTGTGTCTTTCACAACTCCAGAGGTGAAACCATGAAATCCAAATGGCTGGGGAGACAAAATGAACTGTTTTTATTTCCACCACTGTAGGGAGGGAGAGGTGGAGAGAAAACAAGCAGAATGTCTCTGTATCTGAGTCCACCTGTATGCGAGGCATGGGCTGGACTGTTTTTGGAATCCAACCAAGGGTAAACTATCTCAACAGATGCCTCACTCACACCACCCGCCTGTCATATTCACAGAGAGCAAAGGTCAAGTGGACAGCAGCATTCCAGAACAGCTGCCTCCTGTCCCAGGGAATTTCATTTTCATCATGTGTACTTCTGCTCAATTATAATGGGCCACGCATGCTCGCACACCCGATCCTGCAATTCTATTTTCAATAAGCAGGACTCCCCACAGGCTGCAATCTGAGACCTGATTGTTTGTGTGGGCTGGGTAATTGGTTCTACCTGCACCTGCATAAAAGTATCATCTTTTATCCAAGGCTTGTTATTTCTGATATAAATAATTTCGATAATCTCTCATGTCTGATGAGAAGCTGACGTTTGACATTAATATCGAACACCTGAGATCTGATTCAGAAGATTACATTTATTTATCACAGACATGTCTGGTTTTGTGTACGCTCAAGCTTAGATTGTCAACAGTTTACAAACAGCTGGTTGGAAGGGAACCAGATCTGTGTAATAATGGACATGTGCCAGGTGTTTGACTGGATGTTTCCAGCCAGTTTCTTCCATCCACAAATAAGCACAGTGGAACACCCCCATATAGCCACCCCACACGAGCCCTTTCCCAGAAATCAGTAAGCCAGTCATGGGGAAACAGAGCCCTTTGAGATTTCTCTCCTGATCCACGAACATGATATTTCCTCAGTGGCCAAATAGAAAAGGCTCTAACCAGCAGTTGTTGGCAAGAGTTTAATTTCTGCCTTCCAAAAACCAACGATTCAAACATGAGCCCCCAACTCATACCTGACAAATTGATCTCTTTTATTTATCAGGATGTTTTTTCGATACATACATTGAGACACAAGGATCCACAAGATCCACACGTCCAATGTAATGGACTTGTAATGGTAAATGCACCTGTACTTCCATTTTAGCAGCTTTAATGTTAATTAATACGTAAATATGTAGATAAATTCTTCATTTTTTAGGGGCTTAAATCGTTAGTCAGTGCCCTATCCAATGTAATTGGCAGTTTTCATGATGGGAAGCCAGTGGGGGAAAACAGCTTTGTTACTGACTCTAGCTGGTTCTGATTCTGATGTACTTTATTGGTTGGATGGGGCTGATTCTGATGTACTTTATTGGTTGGATGAGGCTGATTCTGATGTACTTTATTGGTTGGATGAGGCTGATTCTGATGTACTTTATTGGTTGGATGAGGCTGATTCTGATGTACTTTATTGGTTGGATGAGGCTGATTCTGATGTACTTTATTGGTTGGATGAGGCTGATTCTGATATACTTTATTGGTTGGTTGAGGCAGAGTGTGGATGAGGAGTGTGAACATCCATGTTTGGTACAACCTCCAGATTGAGCCGCCTATTCTGGCAGATGTCTTTGTCTTATCTTTTCCTGGTAACATGTCCCTGACTGCTATCAAGAGAGCTAGAAAAAGAGTAATAAAAATCACGAAAAATGTCACGAACATATTTGACGCATCCGGTGGCGACAACTCACACACCATATTACCGTGACGTCCCTAATTTGATTCCAGCTGGGTACCTTTGCAGTATGTCATACTCCTCTCTCTTGCTCCCCTCATTTCCTGTCTCTCTGCTGGTCATGAGCAAGTATGGAATAAATGATAAAAATATAGAAGTAAAAAATCCACAATAAACACAATCAAAGAACAGATAGGATATATATAATATTTTAATCTAATTTATATTGCTATCAAACTAGATCCTGCATGCCCCCGTGGGATGTCTGTAGTTGCACCCCGCTCCCCTTGAGGTACAAGTTACCTTACGGCCTTATACTATGAGAATTTTGAATACAACTTTTTCAAATGAATCTTTTTTAAGATAAATCCCTTGTTTTTCCCAAGCCAGGCTGGTTTGGTGTAGTCTGATCTGATGTTACAGTAAGCATTCCATCTAATGCTCTAAGGCCTGCATGTTCCCATGGCTTCAGCTCCAGATTAGCTGGTACTTAACATATCAAAAGGTGTCGCAGGAGATTTATGTGTCCCAGCAAGCTTATCAACAGTATACTTTATGTTTTTAGATTGGCAACACAGTGTTGGTTGGCTGATGATATTACCACGATATCATTCCAAACAGAGAGAGAGGCCTTCATTGATATATAACGCATGAAACACGCTATAAACTAATCTGTGACTATGGGCTGTTCCCAGATCAAAAGATGTCATCGTCAGCCTCATCGCTTTAAACCTCAGCCAAACTACAGTATATTTTGAAGACATGATCATCAGAGCAAAGCATGGATGAGGTGATGGACAGAGCAGACAGCTGGATGGGCTGGTGGTCAGAGAGGGTGTCTTGTAGCATTCATGGGTTTGCTGATCTTGGGTGCTGCAAAGTGCTGTGCTCTGACTGCTCTAAAGAAATGCTTGTGTGCGTGTCTATGTTCCCTCAGCTCCATGTTCCCTCAGCTCTACGTTCCCTGAGCTTTATCTTCCCTCTGCTCCATGTTCCCTCAGCCCTATGTTCCCTCAGTTTTGTCAGCCCTATGTTCCCTCAGCTCTATGTTCCTCATACCTGTAACGTTGGATACTCCGATCTTTAATAATTTAGCACCACGGTTCGTTATATACAGAGTTTTGGTACCCATCCCTACCTTTAGATAAAGTAAAAACGTGAAAGGCTCTCTCTAGAGCCAATGTTGGTTTGTCTGTCTGTAGATTCTTAGTTTAAGGTCATTACACACTAATGCAAACATAGTTATGAATATTATATTCCATTTCTGTCAATTAATCCCTCTAAATGTTATACACTGTTCCTTTAACAAGGTAGAGCAGCTGTCACGGCTCTGCTGTGACTTCAGCTCGTCTCGGCGTCTCCCCTCTGTTCTGTGTGTGTGTGTGTGTGTGTGTGTGTGTGTGGCATGGGCGCGGCTTCAATCATCCGGCACCTGGGCTCATCTCCACACCTGCCAACAATCAGACCATCATCACCGACAGCTCAAATACCCCGGCTTCTTTCAGTCTCATCACCAGATTATTTCGTCAGCTCAGTGGTAGCTACAACCTCGGCCCCTCTGAGGTTTTTTTTCCTTCACAGAAGTGACTCACTTCGTTCCTCTGGTTTTTGGAACCTAGCTTGTGTTTTCTCTCTGCCTCAAGATTCCTGTGCCACATCGCCGCCCAGCCGCCGCCGCCACTCACACTGCCTCATCATCCTACCTGCATGTTCCACCGGCTCCACCAACAGCAAAAAACCTTTTATTCACCTACCCTGTTGTCCCGGTGTCTGCGCATGGGTCCAGAATAACCGACCATAACAGCAGCCACACAGCCTGTGCAGTTGCGACTCAGCTGTGTGTCAGCTATTCTCTACTAGAGATTTCAGGTGTAAAGAAAAAAATACAGTGAAAATTATCTTTTGACAGTATATTGGCATCATACCAGCAACATTAATACATTTCAATGTCTATCTGTAGGACATGACAGACATGAACAAAATAAGTATGTTACTCAACATAGGACAGTGCGGCGCTGTCCTTGAGACTTCTTCTTGAGGGAGACTTGATTAGAAACAATAACAAACGGATGAGATCTAGTGAAAAGTGAAAGACATTTTATTTCTCTGTTGGGTTCTTTCCATAATGTTGTCAGACACATACTGTAACAATCTGAGTCTGTCACTGACAAAAAAACTGCACTTTTAGAGGACATATTGACAGAGGAATTGAACAATGTGATTACATTGCAGCCTGTCTTGTGGCTGCTGTCTGCAGCGATCAAGCTTCAATTTCAAAAAAATATTATCCCCATTAGTCACTAAGACATTAAAACATGGGAAAATAGGGTCCAGGTTGAAACATAAAGTTTACCTTTAAGTCATGTGTACATATGGCAGCTTTGTTATATATAGACAATATTTCCTCTTCTTGAAATTACTTTCAGAACAAAGTTGCTGAAAAATGAGTTATGACAATCTGAGAATATTTACATTAGCTGTTTCAATATGCATTGGTTACAGAACCAATATCATGGAATTACACTGTAAAGTAATGCTCTAGAAACAAGGTACTAAGACAATATTTTTAAAAGTCTCTTCAAATATGCCAATTCTCAACATTAACAACTCATGTCTCCCACTCTGATAGTCATACAGCAACCGCTTTCAGCCTACCTGTCTCCATGGGGCTTTTGTTGCCAGCAGCACAAGGTTTTTGGACAATAAAACTATAATTCTTTACAGACGGATGTCGTAGGCCATGAAGCCAAGTGGCAATTCCAGTTATAATGAATCAAGTGTGAAGCAATTTATTCTACGTATAAATATGTGTCCATGAGACAGATAATGTGCCATATTTCCCAAGTTGAAGCCACTTCCAATGAAAAAGCCTCCTTTTGAACTGCTGTAATTTACATGCATAGGATCATTAAGGATGGTAAATTATTCAGCCAATCTGCCAGAAGTACTTTAAATCACATTAACTTGATTCAAACACCAGGAAAAGGAACCCTATAACACACATTTAAAGCCAAGGTGATGCAATCATATGCAGTAAATAGAGTTAATAGAGTAAACATTCACTCACAGCAAGCCATAGGTTATTAACAAGAGTTATAAAAACACCTAAATTGCCACTGACAGGAAAGCCTTACATGATTGAATTCACTTTAAATTATCTGGATTGAACAAAAAATAAAACGGCTTTTTATAAAAGCCAGTAAAATAAGTACAACAAAAATAAATTGTGATTTAATTCAATTCAATGCACGACCTTACAAGCATGCAAACTCGAACACGCAATTTGCGTTGCATGCTGGGAAACACCGCAGAGGTGTTTCAGTGGAGGACATCTGGCTGGCTGCCTCTTGGTCTGCCTCTTGGTCTAACACAGGGGTCGGCAACTCGCGGCTCTTCAGCCCCTCTGTTGTGGCTCCCTGAGGTTACATCCACACTAATACGTTTTAGTTTTAACAAACAAAAACGATCTCCGTCTACACGGCATTTCAGCATCGTTTTAGAGATGATCTCCGTCCAGACTAAAACGCCTGAAAACGAATATCACGTGACTTCACGTACACTGGGCACGTGGGTGCCGGTGTAAACAGGAAGTAGATTGGTTGCTTAGTTTAAAAAAAAATACGATAGAGTAATAAAGTAGTCTTTAAGAATGAAAGGTTGTGTTTGATACTTAAGATCTTCCACTAAAATCGTCCTCTATAAACTCATAGACACATTTCGTGGAAAGTTTTATTGTTCAGACTTAGTTACAACGCTGCGGGTCTTGCTCTATATCTCTCTCACACATCACATTTACTTTAAAATCAACACATAAAGGTTTACTATATTATGGGTCCATACATGTGGTCAACACACGTCTCTCACTCGTTCCCTCTGTTTCATTGTTTCTGTTCTCATTTGTAGCTCTGCTCGTGGCTGAAGTCTGTCCTACTGGAGAGCAATTCATGTTTTGTTCCTTTATAGTTTATGTGGGGTGTATTGTATTCAATGTATTGGATATTTTATATGCCCTTTAGCAACACCTAGTGGCGATTGTGAATAGCTGCACTGAACAGGAAGTGAGCGAAGTGTAAATAATCAGTAACAGGAAGTGATGTTCAAGAAGTGCCGTGTGCCCATGGACTCATTGACTGAGCATCTCAGTGTTCAATCCATATAATCCTGTGCCTAGAAGTCCACAAAATCGGCTTCATCCGTAAGTGTTACTATTTACAGTTATATTAACATGTTTATATTCATATTTCTTTGGTTTGTGTTAGTAGCATTTATACTGATGCACTAGCTATTATTAAGTACTTACAAAGGCACTTACGTTTTGTATTGTTTGTGCTCTTTTTCAGTTTTACAAAATTATTACATATTTTCCACCATTAAACCTTGCAAATACAACAACCTGTCTGTTCCTTGGAGGATACGGTGCTGGGAAATATATTGTCAAGCTGGCTGTATAGCTGAAAACTACGTTTTACTAAAACAACTTTTAGTGAGGACAGCACATGGGGACTTCACAATAGTTGTGCAGAACAAAATAAGCATCAATTATAAAAGGAAAGTCTTAGATTTGTGTCCGTCCGTCCTCAAAGCCGCAAACCGTGACTTCAGATGTCCTCTCCGTAGGTCTGATAACGCCGCTGGTAAATTTAAGTCCATGCTACCCACGTCTGAATAAGACCTACAATTTGATCTGGTGAGACAAACAGCCAACAAATAAAGAACACTTTCCTCCCTAATCATTTCACTGCTCATTTACTATTCCTGCTTTTACTCTTGCCAAGATATCATCTAATTACACACATACCCATATGATTGACTCTATCACGGCTACTGAATTTGAGTTTTTTTTTTAATTAAATGTGCTCACATTCTATTACAGAGACGCTGCCGGAAAACTGGTGGATAATTTAATGTACACAGGAGATAATATCCCCTCTCTATCTCAGTCAGAGTATGTTTTCTGTAAGCGATTAACTGATCACATGAGAAGTTATTTCTTTGACAAATCCAATCTGAATTGGTTTGTGAAGTTCAAATTACCATCTTTTCACTTCAAATGCTGATTAATCTGCTGTCTCTATTGTGGTGATTTGACAAATATTACAGTCAGTGCTGTGTGTCTTTGAGAGGGGCCCCTCTCTGGTAGTTCTAGATAGCTCTGACTTTATCTAAAAGATGATTCTTAAGGGATTTTTTACCTATATTTGACAGTGATGGTAGAGAGATAGGGGAATCTGGGGAAAGAGAGTAGGGGAATGACATGCAGCAAACAATCCTCATCAGAAATTGAAATGGGGACACGCTTCTCAGGGCATTTGGCCCAATGTAGCATGCATCCAGCTATAGACTGTTTAACAAGCAGGCCACGCAGCTCAGGTGTGCCTCGGCTGAGTGTCAGCTGCGTCTCTTGTAGAGATTCAAGTTTTTTTTAGTGCTGTGTTGTGGATAATGCTGTGACTTTGCTTTTCATTGTGTTCTCTTATTTTTATTCACAAATGAGCATAGACTTAAATAAATATAGATGGCATTCATCTATCCAATATATGCAAGCGCTTATCCTATACTGGGCCACGAGGGGCTGGAGCCAATCCCAGTGACCTTGGGCAAAGGCGTGGTACATCCAGGCTATTACAGGGCTGACACAACCATTAACACCATTTACATGACACCTACGAGCAATTTAGAGTCAATAATTAACCTGAGTGGGAGGTGGTTTTAGGCTGCCGCTATCTTGTGTTGTTTGGACCAGAAGTGACATGAGAAGATGGAACTAAGTACAACCGAACGCTGAATAACACATTCTTAGGCAACCAATGTTACAATTAACTTTCATTGACTGAAAGCACACTGTGAAAGGGTTAAAGGTCTAAGACAAAAACACAGACAACTCCCAGATGGGATAACCTCATGGTAGTGATCAAAAGGTAACCACGACCTACATCATACCCTGCTTTATGGTCTATTTTACTCTAAATGTGACCATCATTTACTAATTGAACATCATGCTGTATTGAAGAAGACTTAGAAGGAGCCATACACCCAAGTTTTAAATTTTTCCTGAGATGCTAAATCAAGTGAGAAGTAGGGTTATTTTTTCATAGATCTCTCTAGAATTGGATTTAGCTATTGGAAAGAAAAAAAGTTATGATGATTTTTGGATCAAAAGTTCAACACAGAACACCAATTAAATAATACAATGTAAAAATGATGACATGCTTAAGTCTTAAGATTGAACTGAACTGTGTTTCTACTTACCTGTTTGCTCTGGTACCTGCTGAAGCTGAACATTTAAGTCACTACCAACAATCCCTGCTTTCCTCTGTGCTGCCTTTGGGTTCATACACTGCCAGTTACACATTCATCTGCAGATGGTATGAAGAACAGAGGCTCCTTTTAATGTCAAGGGGCCAGAACATATTTATAATGAGATGAAAATAGATTACACACACTAAAGACAAGAGTCTTGGAATTCTGAAATCACTGTGTATCTATGGTACTTGCTGGTCTGACTTTGGAATTCTTTCTTCCTTTAATCTGCCAGTATTCTGCTGGGACCTTCAGGCTGACGGAAAACCTTTTACAAATCACTTGGTGACCTTCTTAGCACCCTTTGTGTAAAGTGATTTTGGCCTCTGCCGCACGTCTCCCCCCACTGGGGAACAGTGAGTCCCCAAGATACCAAATGGACACAGTTGAGGAAATGACCTGGGAAAATAGCAGTCTGCTGCTACAGTGCTGCTTTCTGCACCACGTGTTGACTTCTTAAAATAGCCCTTCTACTGACATCCATCAGGTGGACACAAACACAAGTCGAATACATTATTTTACAATGGTCCATAATTGTGCAATAGAAATACAAAATGTATTACAAGTATGTCACTTAAAAAGGAGTCAAACAATGAACAAGAATACAGAGACATAGTAGATGCACATGGATGAAGTAATAGAGTGAAGTCGTGACGAACATGGAGTAAGACTAATTTGGTGGCTCTGCGTCACAAGGTCCATTTTAGGGAGTCTGACAGCTTGAGGAAAGAAACTTCTTCTTCGCCTCTCTGTGGATGTTCACACTACTGATACACAGATCGGTTCTGCCATCATCTAAATCCACCTGAACGCAAAAATCATTCACTGGACATCTCCCTCCCGCTCTACCAGTCCCTGTGGGCTATGTTGCCTTTCAAATGATGCAATGGGAGTGTTTTCTTTCACAATTTACTTGAATGAATTCTAAACATTTCTATGCGTGCAGTGACGTCACTGCAGCAAATCATGTGGGACATTTCAGTAAAAGATGTAGTTATAAATGTGACGGAGCAAAGTGAACTTTATTCTGGCGGGTAAAACACAACTGAAGATGAAAAATATAGCTGAAAATTCAAAAAACGACATGACTGTAAGCGCACGTCTGATCCAGTAATGTTTTGGCTGATTTAAAAGTTTACTTTGGCTTTATTTCAGCTACTTTAACAAATGTAGTAAAGTTAAACACCTTCACTGAAATGCTGTTAAACCACGTCCGCTATACGCAGCCTGTTTATATGTGACTTTCAAACTACATTCTACAGCTGCACCGCAATCCTGCTCACTCAGAAGTATTTACATATAATCTGCAATCTTATAGGAATTATTTTCCATCACTGACAGCTGACATCAACTGTGTGCATAGTCAGTGTTTTATATTTGTATAAAAAAAAAACTCCCACTCGTAAAAATAAGCACATGCAGAGGTTTTATTTTGAGCCGAGGGAGACTGGACTTTGTTTTAACGTGAGTGCAAAAAAGCGCAATAACTTTAGATTTAACAATCTTATATCTGACCATGATTTAGATTCTACAGACAGGAAACCTCTGATAATTATTGTGCTGCGATACGCGCTTTGATACGGACTGAGTGAATGAGGAAATGAAACAGTGTGTCTGTCTCTGTCAGTTACCATGACTCAGAGTTTCAGTTACCTCTCTTTTTGGAACTGAGAACCCAGAGTTTCCCTCATCTTAGGGATCACTAACTCAGAGTTTTCACTAAACCTGCTTCCTGAAACAGGGACCTGGAGGATTGCACTTAAACTTACACACAGTAGTTTGCTGTCCCTTACATCTTGCCCCAATATCATTCAGCTTGTTGCCCAAGGACTTCACTTTGGCTAGGAGAATGCTGGGCAGAGGAGTACCATGTTTCCAAAGTCTCAACTTGTTTCTCCCTCCGATGCCTGTTGTTGTGGTTGATGTTAAGACCAGCACAGCTGGGATTCTCATGGCCAGGTAGGATCCAAAATCACAGTAGATTGAGAGTGAAATGTAAGCCAATCTTCATGTGTTTGTCATAGGTCGGGCTAGGGACATGCAGAGTTGAAAGTAAAAACAGTCTAACAGGCAAAGCAGCGTCCCGACATGGGCCGCCATCTTGGTTAACTCTAGCTGATGTTTCCCAATGGGACAGAACCTTGCTCTGTGGTTGACATGAGTTAGCAGGGTACTTTGACCCAGTTATGTAAATCACAAAATGCAGTTAAAAACACAAATGTTAAAATCAAATAATTGCCCTGTAACACTGCATGTGCACATAACTGATAACCACACTCAACCAAGTTGAAACATGAAGCAAGCCTGCAAAAGTAGTATGAACTCTGAACTAAAAAAGGGTGGAGGAGGCGAAGCTTTGCCAGCAGTATGGTCTGTAACAGCATAGATGTAGAAAGGATCAGTGAGGAGTCATATTTAAATGTGGGCTGTGATTGGTGTGTGGCCGATTGGAAGCTATGATTCAATCGGCTGGCTGTCGGCTGGTTACAGCTGGGGGCATATGATTCCGTGTCCTGCATGAATTAACGCGATGCTTCATTATTGTCTGAAGTCACCACATACCCAAGAGTCACCAGTAAAAGTTGTCTGTAAACTAACTAAGGATGGGCCTATGCAACACATTTCAAAATGTGTCACAAACAGGGGGCCACTCAGAACGGCCGCCTAATTGGAGCATGTTAATTTTCAAGTTAGGATTCTCTTTCTGTGCATCATTAAAGGGTGACATGAAGTTAAAAAGTAAAATTGAGTTAATAATGCAAAGAAATGTGATGAGGGTGTTAATTACTACTGCTAGATTTGAATGAGTAAGTGCTGCCTCAGGAGACCAGAGTCAAGGTCACCACTCCTTTAATCAACACGGAGATCAGCCTGCTGCTGCTACACCTGCTCAGACTACACTCACTGAGACAGAGGGAGAAAATGTTATTAATGATGTACTCATGCACACACACACACCTGCTAGCTCTTCATATAGTCAATAATAATAATAGTCAATGAGGACGCAGGTTCGATCCCAGACTCTAATTACCTTCTTGTTGCGATCTTTCTCAGCCCAGAAGATAAAAGCTCATGCCATAGTGTGTGTGTGTGTGTGTGTGTATTCATATGGATATGTGGCATGTGTGTTTATGTGCTTGTCATCCATAAAGATCTTTAATTGGACCCCACTTTCCATTTCTATTTGCATAGAAATGAAGTAAATTATGCAGTGGCTGCCTCTCCCCATCAGATGATAAGGTGCAGTTAATTAGGGCTAAATACATGAATAGGTAAGTTAACAATGTAAATATCAGTAAATATACTGCAGGACCAGGTCCCTGCTGTACAAACCATGAAATGGAAACAGTCTCTGAGATCACTAGTTCATTATATGGTAGATTACCTTCAGTAAAAAAGTAACGCAGCAACTGGGAAATGAGGGTGGCAGCCAGGTTCAGAAGCTTCACAAGATCAACTTTTTTAAGTGGGCACAGTTTCACAGCTCTGTCACGATTCCAGCTCATCTTTAAATTGAACTACGAGCTAATTAGAGAATGTTAGATTTGAGTGACTGACATAAGTGTCAGAATTTGAGCCAAACCATCTTATGAGAAGTGGAAAGAGTTGTTTAGGGTTTCCCAGGTTCCCCAAGTAAAAGTTGGGTTCATTTTCTAACAGACAGTGTTTCTTCCTTTTTTATGCTGTTTTCAGGTTGTCTGTCAGGTCCATTCTCCTAAACTGTGATATCTCAGGAACGCCTGGAGGGAATTTCTTCAAATTTGGCACAAACGTCCACTTGGACTCAAGAATGAACTGATGAGAATTTGGTAGGGCCATGTTAACCCACTGAGCACTGCGCTCCCACAATGCAGAGTTACTAGTCTCCAAAAGCAGGATGGAGCCAGAGCCGTCAGGGGGAAAATTATATGGTTTCTTTTCTGTTTCACAACTGACAACTGACAGACATCCGTATTTGCAGTACTGCCATGGGCAAAGGTAACCACAGAGTTTACATCACCACTGTGCCCAACAGTCAACTTCAACTTTAACTTTGTGACCTCTCAGTGGACAACCAATGAGATGACAACTCTTCATGATGTGACCTAACATCCCACAGTAACTAACAAAAAGGAGAGAAAAGGTGTCATGCTCCCTAACCCTTCTTGATTGACTTGCTTCTGAAGGAAGATAATTACCAGTGCCACATTTAGTGTTAAATTTAATTAACTTTCTTTGCAATTTTTCCCTGTTACCCGGCGCAGGTTGGTGATGAAACCTACTCTTCACTTCCCCTCTGCATTGTGCTCTATGCCCCACCAGTTAAGTGCATACCTTGACTTGTGCCATTTACTGTGACAAGTTTAAGAAAGAGTAGTCTAGAGTTTCTCCCTCACCTCTATGACTTCCTACTCCCTTATTCCTTTAATAGCTCACAGAAACCTTTCTTGTTGTCTGACAAATAACTTGCTGGCATCAAATCCCCATCAGAGGCCCCATAACTTAAAGCTCCCACACATGTCTGTTGTTATAGACTAGACACTCAATCATTGGAATACACTTTCACTCAACACAGCTACTTGTCCATTTATTATATCATGATAAACATGCACAGACAGCGCTAAGTGCATACACCATTAGAAAAAGAAAGTGTAGGAAGAAGAGCATTTTCTATCAGGCTTAAAAAAACAGCTCAACTCTCTCTTGAGACTGAAAAAAAATGAAGGTAAGTGTTTGTGTGATTTACACTATGAGCTGCTGTCATGGAGACAGTAGAAGCCCTGGGAAGGCATCAAACTGAATTTAGTTTGTCACAAGCCAAAGAATCATCAGGTCAATTTCCTGGCGTAGAAGAGAAAGTTCTGCCAAAAATCCGCTGAACAAAGCAACCTTAAAAAGGTACATAATATGAGAGGGAGCATTTCCACTGCCTCTCAACGGCTCTCAACATGGCCTGAGCTGGTGCCTCGCAGCTATAGGTGCTAACAGCGCTAACAGTACAAACTATAGCAAATGTGTTTACCTTTTGGGGGAAACGAAGGGTGGGCTGTAGCCAAAGTATGAGAGCAGTGCAGAGCGGCAACCATAAGCTAACCAGTGGGGCACGCTCACATGTACTAACACGCACTAATATGTACTAACAGCAGGCGGCCGGCCGGCTATGAGAACAAAGCGAGGAGAAGCTCTAATAACACACAGAGGGAGAGAGACTTCATTCTCTGCTCAGGTAGACATTGCTATATCTCTACATAGTATATAGTTGTTACTACCGTAGTAATGCCTTAAATCCTGTATGTTCCACCTATAAATGTATCATCAGGTGTCAACAAGACATCCTAAAGTGTCTTGAAGATCTTCAGCATGATTAGATTCTCTTTATACCACAAAAACTGTATTAGTATTAAAACCAGAAAATTTCGACAGTGTGGCTTCTACTGCCCGTCGCAATATATACAGGTGCTGGTCATATAATTAGAATATCATCAAAAAGTTGATTTATTTCACTAATTCCATTCAAAAAGTGAAACTTGTCTATTATATTCATTCATTACACACAGACTGATATATTTCAAATGTTTATTTCTTTTAATTTTGATGATTATAACTGACAACTAAGGAAAATCCCAAATTCAGTATCTCAGAAAATTAGAATATTGTGAAAAGGTTCAATATTGAAGACACCTGGTGCCACACTCTAATCAGCTAATTAACTCAAAATGGTCTCTCAGTCTAGTTCTGTAGGCTACACAATCATGGGGAAGACTGCTGACTTGACAGTTGTCCAAAAGACGACCATTGACACCTTGCACAAGGAGGGCAAGACACTAAAGGTCATTGCAAAAGCACATTAATAGAGAGGCGAAGGGAAGGAAAAGATGTGGTAGAAAAAAGTGTACAAGCAATAGGGATAACCGCACCCTGGAGAGGATTGTGAAACAAAACAGATTCAAAAATGTGGGGGAGATTCAGAAAGAGTGGACTGCAGCTGGAGTCAGTGCTTCAAGAACCACTACGCACAGACGTATGCAAGACATGGGTTTCAGCTGTCGCATTCCTTGTGTCAAGCCACTCTTGAACAACAGACAGCGTCAGAAGCGTCTCGCCTGGGCTAAAGACAAAAAGGACTGGACTGCTGCTGAGTGGTCCAAAGTTATGTTCTCTGATGAAAGTAAATTTTGCATTTCCTTTGGAAATCAGGCTCCCAGAGTCTGGAGGAAGAGAGGAGAGACACACAATCCACGTTGCTTGAGGTCCAGTGTAAAGTTTCCACAGTCAGTGATGGTTTGGGGTGCCATGTCATCTGCTGGTGTTGGTCCACTGTGTTTTCTGAGGTCCAAGGTCAACGCAGCCATATACCAGGAAGTTTTAGAGCACTTCATGCTTCCTGCTGCTGACCAACTTTATGGAGATGCAGATTTCATTTTCCAACAGGACTTGGCACCTGCACACAGGGATACCAGGGGACCATGGTATCCCTGTTCTTAATTGGCCAGCAAACTCGCCTGACCTTAACCCCATAGAAAAGCTATGGGGTATTGTGAAGAGGATGATGCGAAATGCCAGACCCAACAATGCAGAAGAGCTGAAGGCCACTATCAGACCAACCTGGGCTCTCATAACACCTGAGCAGTGCCACAGACTGATCGACTCCATGCCACGCCGCATTTCTGCAGTAATTCAGGCAAAAGGAGCCCCAACTAAGTATTGAGTGCTGTACATGCTCATACTTTTCATGTTCATACTTTTCAGTTGGCCAAGATTTCTAAAAATCCTTTCTTTGTATTGGTCTTAAGTAATATTCTAATTTTCTGAGATACTGAATTTGGGAATTTCCTTAGTTGTCAGTTATAATCATCAAAATTAACAGAAATAAACATTTGAAATATATCAGTCTGTGTGTAATGAATGAATATAATAGACAAGTTTCACTTTTTGAATGGAATTAGTGAAATAAATCAACTTTTTGATATTCTAATTATATGACCAGCACCTGTCAACACGCCAACGTTACCGGCAGTGTTGCCAACTTGGCAACTTTCTCGCTAAATCTGGCGACTTTCCAAACCCTCATGGCGACTTTTTTTGTCAAAAGCTACTAGCGACAAATCTAGCTACTTTTTCTGGCGTTGTTGGAGACTTTTCTGGTGTTTTGACTCTGACGTGAAAGCCCCTCGCGCAGCAGTCCCAGCTGCAGAAAGAGGAGACCCACACTCTGTGTCCAGACTGCAAATGAATCGCGCATGCGCAAAGCCGCCGCTGTTCCCGCCTCTCTCCTACAGCGCTCATTAAAATGATGCAGATTAGGCGATGACGTCATTTAGCGACTTTTAGGACAGCCAATAGCTACTTTCCTTACTGAGGAGTTGGCAACACTGGTTAAAGGTAGTAACTAAGCATGTATTTTCAAGGTACACCACATGCTCTGCGTGTTTCACTGTGAGAGATTTAGAGAATACAATGGTTGTATTGCCTTGTTTAATTACCATTGCAACAGGAAATTAATCAATGAATGACTGAAAGAATGGTTTTAAAAATGTATTATTAATAATGTATCATGGGTAACTACACCCAACCCACTTACAAGTAATATTTTTTTAGTAATAACACTAATACTTATACTAATTAAATTAAAGTCAAAAGAGAAGTTATTTTGAGACACTTATCATATAGAGCATGTCTAAATAATATATATATTATACGACATTGACTCTAACTGAATAAATACAGGATCTGCTGTTAGTGGTGGACAGAGAGATCTCTCTCTCTCTCTCACTCTCTCACTAACAGCAGATCCTGTATTTATTCAGTTAGAGTCAATGTCGTATAATTGCTCCTGCCCAATTACACACACTACAATACGCATTATAAAACAATAAATAAGGACAGCCTTACCTCCTCAATGGAAAAAAGTGCAGGCCATCTCTCCTGGACTTCTGATACCATAGGCTGCCCCTCTCTCCGTCTAAGGGAAAAGGTCAGCTCCATCTTGTGCCGGATCAATGTGATGTTCTTCATTTCGTCGACCAGGGCAACTCTTTCCTCCTCAAGAGTAGAATCGTCGTGATGTTGTGGATAATCTGGGACATGATTGACCTCCCCACGTTTGGGCTTTTTCAGGGTGAACGGGCTGTCATCTTCATCTCCACCTTTTCTTTTTCTGCTGACATCTACCTCAATGCAGCCCGCCTGACGCAGCTTTGACCTGTAGTTTCCAAGCTTGTACCTAATACTTGTTTTCCATCCATCATAGCCCTTAATGCTACCTGGCTCCTTCAGGCATGGATACTTGAGAACCAATGCAGAGGCAACTGATTCAAGTTCATCTTTCTCAGGGTAGCTTTTGATTTCAAAAATTGCTTGTGCAAGTTTATCCAAAATTTCCATCTTAATGTCTCGTCACATCAAGGCCCTTCTTTGACTTTTCGTATGTCTCATTGCCCTTACGCAATTTTTGTTCAACATCATATGAGAATTCAGGAATGGAGAATGGAGAGGGCCACTCTGCAACATGCCTTAAATTGCTCCTAATAGAATCTGAATGGCTGGAACTGAAATCTTCAGAGTGAATACTTGCTGTATCAAGAGAGGAGACTGAACCAATGGAACTGTTGCAGGATTGGTTAAGTAGAGATGAATCACAGTTCCACATAATATGCAGGACTGCACGCTCAGCTGGTAATTCAGACATTGTTGTCAAGTTACATAGTGCATTTCCAAATTCTGGAAAAATCGCCTTCAAGTTTCTCTTTAAGTTCATCAATCAGTTGGGCCACAGATCCTGGTATTTCAGGAAGCTGAACTCGCCGGGCTTCTTTGGAGGACAGGACTACCCGAAGTAACAATGTCTGAAAAGAGGAGAGAGAAAATAGTCACACCTGTTTAAAAAACATCCAACATCTTGAAGAGATCACAGTGGTACTTTTACTTTATAACTCACTAAAAAAAATCAATTATCAAAAGAATTGATAAATTTGCTTCATCAAATAATCAAGTAATTGTTTCAGTAATTGTTTTCAGCACCACTATAAACTAAACAAGATTATCTTGAATGGACCCTTTTTAGTCTTAACAGCTGGCACAAGACAACATACCATTTTGAGTTGCTTTAATGGAGAATGAATGTCCTTGTGGTCACCATCAACTTTCCACCAACTGTGTATGCTGCTAGAGGGTGGTAATCCGTCAGCACATCTGGATCCAGGATGACGAGTTCTGAACAGTGGCCTTCAACAAGCTCATAAGACCTGAAATGTTCAATGTACCAGGAAGAGAGTCTTTTACAAATGAATGCCACTTCCTCTGCGTTGACAAGAATAGTCACAACCTTATGGAATTCTGGGAGGCCACTGCACTGTCCAGCAGATAAAATCATGCCCTCCGCATACTGTGTTCCATGCAGGGTAATCGTTTTAGACAGGGACACACTGTCTAGATGGTGGTCATTTTTTGGGATTTCACACTTTAGTGATGTATCCAACTTTGAAACCCTGACCACTTTCACCTTTTCAATGTACAGTTTTGGTTTGAAAAGGTTCTGATTATCCAGATGGTATGCCATCATTTGCTGGTGTTTGGTGGAAAGAGTGAGCAGCACATTTTTCCAATTGTGAGTGTTATGGACCACCTTTTTAAAGAAGCTACAGTATGCTTAGCTTCGAATCTCATCGTCCATAATTCCACTAAAGGCCCATAGCAGCGAATGAGATGTGGGTAGTGGTCAATAAAGTGGTGTTTTGGCCTCAATCTGAAATCCAGAAAGGTATTGGTAAGCAACTTGCGATAGTCCAGTAGTTTTCAAGATAAATAAGACACTGCTTCCTCTGACAGTCTGTTTGACACAACAATGTCAACAATTTCCTTAAGGTCCATTAAAATCTCCCATGCAGGCTCCTGTTCTGGTATCTTACATTCAATTATAAAAAGTAAGCGCAGCAGTGTCCAATTTTCATGTCCATTACCGCCAACAGTTCCTTTTCCAAAGCTTCCAAACGTTTGTTTACTTTGTCTGAATACTTGTAGGGAAATGATATTATACGCTCATTTAGTGCATCAAATGTAATGAAACCTTTTGAGATCAGATTTTTTAAACACAAGGACAATTCTGTAATATCTGGAGGAAATCCAGTTACTGGATGAAAGAACAGATGTTTGCTCAGTACACATTCCCTTTTTACCACATAAATACTTTGGAGGTTTTCATCCTGTCTAAGCTCTTCCAAAAAAGAGTTGTGTTGATCAACACTCCTCAATTCAAAATGATTAACTTCAGTGTTTGCAATTTGAACCCGACTTATCAAACAAAACCGGCAGAACTTGTCAACAATAAAACTTTCAGTAAAGCCTGCAAGACCGTGTGCTCCAAGGTTATCTGCACACACACAAAATATAGTACCCTTAACAAACTGACCTAAAACTTCAACAAAAATTCCCTCTTGTTCTAGACACCGTATTTCTTTTATCAATGGCTCAAGAAACTTTTCATAACCATATTGCTTGACATCTACACTTTTACCCAAGACAGCTAGTTGAATTGAAGTAAGACTTGATCGGAACCTGGCTGGTAAATTTAGAACAACCCAATATACTGCAGTTATCTTATGAACTTTTCTAGAGGTGCCGAGCGGGTTGCACACTTCAAAATCATCAATATAGAATGCCAAACTGATACATTTGTTTTTCTCTCCCAGTAACTTATTGTCCTTGGAAAGACTTAAAAGTGCCCAGATAAAGCTTCTTGATCAAATACAATTCGGTCCAAAAAATCTGCCCGTCCTAATAAAGTCTCAAGTGCTTTAGTGACAGATATATAAACAAAAGCATTTTTATGAGCTGTGTTATAAAGATATTCTATGGGTTCTATAACAGAAAATTGTTCCTTGAAATATAAATTCCTTCGGTAATCTGTAGATAGGGAACCTTTCTCTGATGTTAAAAGTAGTGGATTAGTTTGAACTATAGCATTAGAAATTTCTTGCAAAACAGAATCATTTAATTCAATTCTATGATTTGAAAGAATGCCTTTGACACTGTTAAGAGTCTGAATGTTAGAAAAAGACAGCAAAGTATGCAAATCCTCTACAATCTTTTGTGTTGCAGATTGTATTACACAATCAATTCAACCTCGTCTGGTCTCACACTGTTCTGTGATGATGTTCCTGCTTCACTGTCAGATTGTTCACCATCATTTGCTTAATCTACAGTGTTGGCTCTTGCTATTGTTCGAAAATCCTTAAACGTGCAGTTTTTATGTTTTCTACTTCGGTGAGAACTGAACGTTGGGCGAGTGTTTGTTTTAAAGGCACACCTGAGAATGGGACATCGTACAGTTTCTCGATTCTTTAAATAATGTCCAAAAAGTGTTTTCACTGCAGATCTCTTTAAAATCACACAATTCATATCGAAATGTTGAATTTTCAAGGATTTTCCCAGTTGTGTGTGTGATCTTGAGAGGTGTGATCCTAATGCACCAGGTGTTTGAAATACACATACACAGTCCGTGTGAATACAAGGCCAGTGTGCACCTTTTCTGTGACGAAGACGATATTTCAGAAGAATCTCTTGACTGGAGCTTGTGAATTTGCACTGCATCCAATCCCCCCCTGAAACAAAAGAGACACGTATAGGACATATTCAGTTTTTCAAAAAGCATTTAAGCTGCAGACCTTGTAATTTGCAAATATATAATAACTACCATGATACAGCTTTATCTCATCAATATGAGACATACATGTATCCCACTGAAACCAAAACAACCCCATCTATGTGACTGAATAGGTAATGGCCAGGTCTGTCATACAGGGGGAAGAGGACGTGCAAAATGGCCAACTGAAAACTTAAAAGTAAAACATATGCCTGCTAGAAAGGATGGCACTGCAGTATTGAGTGACGGTTATTTATAATTTTCTTAATGACATTTTATATCAAATCAAATAATTTGAATAGGCAAAAAAAGGTAAGCACATTGTGTTGATAGAGAACCTGCCACAAGTTGTTATATTTACATGTTTAGGGATTATACAAAGAAGGCCAATTCCTTTATAGATGCTTTAGAAACAAGGGGTCTTAAAAATCTTAATTTGAGTATATATTTTGCCAGCCAAATCAAATTGTTTCGGATATTAAACCTTTGTTTCTTTATAATCCATGCAATACTTAACTTGTATGTTTACAGAGCTTGTACAAAGGTAATATAGTCCATGAATAAGAGATATGATATTACAGATAATTACAATCCCTCCTCTCTGTAGTGGAGGTTGGTTTATGGCTTTTAGCCGGTAACACCTACAATCTATGAGTTACACTGGTTGTCTTTTTGATTCCTCACAGTTCATTATATTTGTACGCACTCTGGTGTTTCAGAGAACACACAGCACAGCCCATACAGTATAAACGCCTCCGTTCTTGTTCAGAGCTCACACGCGATCTGCGGAGGCTCGCACTATGGTGGCAAGCGCGAGTATAAACAACGCTTTACCAGTTCACACGCGCCAACAGTCACAAACCCCCGCAATACTGACTTTAAAGAATGCTTCACATGCCGGCTTTTTTACTCTGAACAAAGTGACGTATAACACAACAGTGTCGGCGCCAACAGCGGCCAGCTCCCCCATTTTAACAGACGTCAATTCAACATGTTACTAACGTTACCTCCGCTGCCGCCCAAACGGAATGATATTACCCCATATCTCATGTACCCACGTTATACACAAAACATACATAACGTTACATACATTACCGCAGTAAAGAGGCTGTGTTTAATTTTCTAACCGGCTTGTACATGAACGTAACCGCCATACTGGACCGTGTTTTAGCCGGGTAAACACCGGGAAAGACTGACCTGTGTTAAACAAACACAATTCAAGTGTCCACTATAGCGCTGGCGCATTATCGAAGCAGAAAATGCTGCATGTAGCCGTAAACATCACTGTTATACCGATATAGCGGAGCTTACATAGTATTCTACACACAGTTAATAACGTAGCTAGCTAACAAAGCTACATGTGGTAGCTAGCTAGTTGAACTCATTGAATTCATCTGTCCCACCCCAAATATAATAATTTATAATATATAAACTCTATAAAATATTTGTTTTTCTTAAATAAGTACATTCCACTTCAGTTTATTGTTCAGTTTGTTTTACTGAAAAGAAATTAGCAATAATTCAATCAATTTCCAAAAAGATTGGACTTTAGATTGCTTTCAAGTACTGCTTTCAGACATATTAATTGCATTACATTCTTGAATATATTTTCAAGTAAAATTAAAGCTGCGAGCAGCGATGAACGGGCCCTCACATCTTCCAGCATGTCGGGGGTGCCGGCGGGACTCCGGCCTGCGCGTCTGATAACGTCTGCGAGCGAGACGTTTTTAATCCTGCATGGACCGCCTGATGCTGGAAATGATGCTTTGCAAATACTCCGATGCTTCCTGTATCCGCTGCCTGGCGCTACAGAACACGTGTAAACATGCATTATGTTGCTCTATGTCAGGGGTGTCCAAACTTTTTTCACTGAGGGCCACATATAGAAAAATATATCAAGGGCTGGGCCACTCACTAGAGATGCGGTATATCGCCTCACCTCTAGTGCAGGGGTCTTCAACATTTTTCAGGCCAAGGACCCCCAAACTGATAGAGAGATGGAGCAGGGACCCCCGACTATATATATTGTATGAAATTGTGTTTTATATTAAACTGGGCCTAGTGCCATGTATAAACATACCTTGTTATTGTGCATTCAATACTAAGCTATTCAAATAATACACAGGTTCATATATTCATGTTTTTATTTTAAACATGTGCAAGGTACAGTGAGTAGGGAGGCCGTGCCACTGCCATTTATAAACATACCTTGTCAACTGATACCAATCCCAATATCAACATTGTCTATCAATTGCATGATAATCATGCACAGGCTACAAGCTATTCAAATTGTCGGTTTTATTTTAAACAAATGTGGAAACAAAAATGAGTGACGGCCTATTAGTGCCACTGCCATGCATAAACATACCTGTTGTCTTACATGCAATACTGAACTATTAAAATAATGGACAGATTCATGTTTGGAAAAAAAATTTAATTTAAAATTGTCTAATCAACCAAAAATTTCGGACCCCCTGCAGTACCTCCACAGACCCCCTAGGGGTCGCGGACCCCCTGTTGAAGACCTCTGCTCTAGTGTGTTAAAGTTAGCAAAATCAATCAAATGTAGGTTGTTATGGTCCGGCTCTAGAACCATAGCAAATGTCACAAAAACTCAGGCAAGGAGCTAACCAAACAAATACTTTTAATAACAAAAGGCCAGGACATTTCAAATTGCAACACAAATGAGCATTTTCGTAGAACGCCAGAAAGTTCAACTGCTGCTGCCAGACACTCCTTGCAGCACACCCAGGTGTGTCAGAGGGGAAGAAGCCAGCCCTTCCTCTGGATGGGGCGGGTCTTATAAGGCGAAGGCAGTGGCCAGCTGCCTCCAATCTTCTTGATGTGACTCTCCAACGATCCAGGGACACTGAAAGACATACAATCCCCGGCAGAGGCCCTGGGCCGTCACAAGGTAAATTATGCTTAATAATTGAATGTGCTTAAAGAAAAAAAACAGCCTCCATCCCAGCTTTCCATTAATGTTTTTTTTGAACAAAAAGGGTTGGCAGCTCATTGTCAAAACAGCAGGCTCAGATTGCTTCTTAGTCAGGATGGTGATCCCCCTTCACAGCACTGTAAAAAGGGGGGGGGGGGGGGGGGGGGGGGGGGGATAAGGGGGATGGGTATATTATAAGCTTGTTAACACATGAATACTGTGTAATGTATTTTTAACTCACCTATAATGGGAACAGCATTGCACTCAGTGGGAGCAGTGATGCTGCGCTTTGGACTGAAGGATGGCTGGCAGGCCAGGAGTAAGTTTGGTAGTTGAGATGCGAAGGACATCACAGAGATGGCTGTTGGTCATTTTGGTTCTCAGTCTGTTTTTATTCAGATTTAACAGAGAAAATGTTTGCTCACATATGTATGTTGAGCCGAACAGACTCATCATTCTTTTTGCGTGGCGTCTCATCAGAGGAAACTTGGCCTTTTCCAAGCTCCGGCAGAAGTCGGGTAGGGAGAGATCGTCACACTGCATTTCGATAAGTTCTAATTGCAGACTCTCTTCCACTTCTTCTGCATTCATCAGGAAGGGAGTCGAGAACAGCTTGATGTCTTTCTCAATGAGAGAAAAATCCTGAAAGCGCTGACTGAATTCTATCATGAGACGTTATCACGGACATATTTCCCCTTTTTAGCAGAAAGGTTGGCCTTTGGAAAAGCACATTTGACTTCGGACAGCGTGGGGAAGTGCGCAACATTGAAGTTGCGTCTCAAAGAGACGGAGCTTCACACAGAATGCTTTCATGTGCGCATAAAGTTGTGGTACAAGCTGGTCTTTGCCTTGTAGGCACTTGTTCAGTGTGTTAAGATGACCAGTAAGATCCACTAAAAATGCCAGATCTGCCAACCAGAGAGGGTCACTCAGCTCAGGAAGATGTCGGTCCTTCTCTTTCAAAAACTGGTCGATTTCTGATCTCAGGGAATAAAACCGTTGCAGCACGGAGCCGCGGCTTAACCAACGCACATCAGAATGGTAGAGTAGGTCCCAGTATTCAGCATCAACATCAGAGAGGAAAGCTTGAAATTCTCTGTGGTAGAGCCCTCGTGCTCGAATTATGTTGACAGTTTTCACAACAGTGTTCATCACATCACCAAGCTGGACTGTCTTAGCATAGAGGGCTTCTTGGTGGATGATACAGTGCATTTTAACAGCCTCACCTCCGCTCTCTTGCACCTTGGCGCACACAATAGAGGCCATTTCTTTGCGCTCGCCTTTCATAGCTGGGGCCCCATCCGTTGTAACTCCACACAGCTTGTCCCATCTTGTCAATTGTATCTGACACAGCTTCAAACATGTCCTTACCGGTTGTTGTGCTCTTTAGACTCCTGAGATCAAGCAGCTCCTCCGTAATAGAAAAATGATCGTCAACTCCCCGCAACAAAATTAACAGCTGTGCGGTGTCCGTAGCATCTGTGCTCTCATCACATGCAATCGAGTAAAAATCAAAAGCACAAGCTTTATCTGACACTTGATGTTTTAGGTTAGCTGACGAGTCTTCGATTCGCCGCACAACTGTGTTTCTGGACATGCTAACGTTGTTGAATTCCTGCATTTTTTCCGGGCACATTATACCTGCGACTTTAGTGAGGCTCTGTTTTATGAAGTCACCATCTGAGAAAGGTTTCCCGTGGCGGGCAATGAGTTGAGCTACCTCGTAGCTGGCTATTGTGGCTTTTTCTTGTGTTTCGTTAGCATGGAAAAAATACTGTTGTTGAGCTAGCAGGCTAGCTGCCATTTGCTTAACTTTCTGTTCTCGCTCGGCACCAGTGTAGGTCTGATGCTTGGTTTCATAGTGTCGTCGTATATTATACTCTTTCATCATTGCAAATCAAACAGACACACTTCCCCTTGACTTCTATGAAGAAATATTCATTTTCCCACCGTGTCTGAAATTTTCTACACTCACTTGCTATCTTGCGTTTCTTTGATTCTGCCATTGTTAGTCATCCGTGGCAAAACTTTTCTTTGATTGCTCTTATTTTGCGGATAAGCTGCCTTGTTCAAGACAGTACCTAGTGGTGAAACTAAGAAGTACAATACAGTCAAGCGCAAGTGTCATGTGTGGGCCATATTACATTATATTTTTAGAATTTGCTGCGGGCCAATTAAAAATGGCCCGCGGGCCGTAGTTTGGACACCCCTGCTCTTTGGAGCAAAGCTGCTCTTGTAGTGATTTTGAAAGCTGTTTAATGTCCCACTGTAGCCAAGCTTTCCATAGAGCATGTCTATGTGGCAGTGTGTCTATATCATAATATACAGTTGTGTGAAAAAGTGTTTGCCCCCTTCCTGATTTCTTATTTTTTTGCATGTTTGTCACACTTAAATGTTTCAGATCATCAAAGATAACACAAGTAAACACAAAATGCAGTTTTTAAATGAAGGTTTTTATTAAGGGGGAAAAAAAATCCAAACCTACATGGCCCTGTGTGAAAAAGTGATTGCCCCCCCCCTGTTAAAACATAAATTAACTGTGGTTTATCACATCTTTGGAAAGCTGAGTTCAATTTCTCTAGCCACACCCAGGCCTGATTACTGCCACACCTGTTCTCAATCAAGAAATCACTTAAATAGGACCTGCCTGACAAAGTGAGGTAGACCAAAAGATCCTCAAAAGCTAGATATCATGCTGCGATCCAAAGAAATTCAGGAACAAATGAGAAACAAAGTAATTGAGATCTATCGGTCTGGAAAAGGTTACAAAGCCATTTCTAAAGCTTTGGGACTCCAGCGAACCACAGTGAGAGCCATTATCCACAAATGGCGAAAACATGGAACAGTGGTGAACCTTCCCAGGAGTGGCCGGCCGACCAAAATTACCCCAAGAGCGCAGCGACGACTCATCCAAGAGGTCACAAAAGACCCCAGAACAACATCCAAAGAACTGCAGGCCTCACTTGCCTCAATTAAGGTCAATGTTCATGACACCACCATAAGAAAGAGACTGGGCAAAAATGGCCTGCATGGCAGAGTTCCAAGACGAAAACCACTGCTGAGCAAAAAGAACATAAAGGCTCGTCTCAGTTTTGCCAGAAAACATCTTGATGATCCCCAAGACTTTTGGGAAAATACTCTGTGGACTGACGAGACAAAAGTTGAACTTTTTGGAAGGTGTATGTCCCATTACATCTGGCGTAAAAGTGGTGTAAAAGTAACACGGCATTTCAGAAAAGGAACATCATACCAACAGTAAAATATGGTGGTGGTAGTGTGATGGTCTGGGGCTGTTTTGCTGCTTCAGGACTTGGAAGACTTGCTGTGGTAAATGGAACCATGAATTCTGCTGTCTACCAAAAAATCCTGAAGGAGAATGTCCGGCCATCTGTTCGTGACCTCAAGCTGAAGCGCACTTGGGTTCTGCAGCAGGACAATGATCCAAAACACACCAGCAAGTCCACCTCTGAATGTCTTAAGAAAAACAAAATGAAGACTTTGGAGTGGCCTAGTCAAAGTCCCGACCTGAATCCGATTGAGATGCTGTGGCATGACCTTAAAAAGGCGGTTCATGCTCGAAAACCCTCCAATGTGGCTGAATTACAACAATTCTGCAAAGATGAGTGGGCCAAAATTCCTCTACAGCGCTGTAAAAGACTCATTGCCAGTTATCGCAAACGCTTGATTGCAGTTGTTGCTGCTAAGGGTGGCCCAACCAGTTATTAGGTTTAGGGGGCAATCCCTTTTTCACACAGGGCCATGTAGGTTTGGATTTTTTTTTTTTTCTTAATAATAAAAACCTTCATTTAAAAACTGCATTTTGTGTTTACTTGTGTTATCTTTGTCTAATATTTAAATTTGTTTGATGATCTGAAACATTTAAGTGTGACAAACATGCAAAAAAATAAGAAATCAGGAAGGGGGCAAACACTTTTTCACACAACTGTATATGTCATAAATCAGGTTGGTTTCATAGACTCTATGAAACCAACCTGATTGTCCGGGTAGGGGTAACTGGTCCACATAGGTTCTGCCCAACCTGATCTTTTTTTCAGGAATGCCACCACGGGTAGAGAAGGGGTGGTGACGCATGGAAGAACGGGTTGCTGACTTCAAGTGAGGGTTCACTATTGAAGGGGCCATGTTTGTTGGGCGGGACTGCTTCAATGAGACAAACATGGTCCTCTGTGACAGTGAGAAAGGCTTGTCCACTGCAGCTGCCTGGACGACCCCAGTGGTTTCATTGTGGGATGAAATTGATTGGACTTGAGAAGTTGTTTCTACAAACAGAGTTTGGAGCATTATCTTCTTTTAGGACAACAACCTGAAAGGAACGTAAACAAATAGGGGGGAAAATGACACCTCCTAGTATAGCTTTTAATCCTCAGTGGTTTGATTTTTTTCGGTTGTCAATATATTTTAAGGGTGTAAATTGTACAAATGTTATGTTGCTTTTAAAAATCAAATACAATTAAAAGATTAACTAAATGAACAAAAACTGTATTAAATAACAGATTGCATGCAACTAAAACATTTTAAATGATATACAAGCAAATAAAACTCTAACAAAAGATAGATTTCTAGGTGTCAGTGAACTTACCCTTCGGCCTGTGTTAAAGTCGACAAACACCTGAAGGGGGGGGGGGCACTGTTGTTCCTGGAAAGTGGAGTAATTCGTAACATATCGGTCTGCTCCTCCTCCATCTCATCTGTGAATATTCTCTTTGCCTCAGCTACTGCACCCCAGGCTACTGATTTTACTTCCCCTTCCTCTTTTTTCTTTATGAATCTTTTGAGGATTGTCTTGTCAATATTTCTATCCCTTCCAGCTTTTCTTAAGGACTTCTTTCCTTGCATAACCTCAGCGGCTGCACTCTCCATCTCTGCAAGGGGTGTTTGGCCCCAGGTTGTCTTCCTGGTGTAGTTTCTTGGCATGATGGCTTTTCTACAATGTTTATGACATTAAAAATAACACATATGTAATGTAATATTACACTAAAATATGTTTAAGTTCATCAACATGTATGATATAAGTTTTTCTACCTGAAAATTAGCTAATTCCTTGGATTTATTTTACTTTTCCTTCTATAACATTTGATTATGTATAATCTGATCATTACATTTTAACTCCATTATCTTGTCTTTAGGGCTGGGGTTTTGGAAGCAAAATGCCTGGCGCATTGTTGCCCTGTGAGCTGATTCGAAAAAAAGAGGCGAAGGACGGGGTAACAAGCACAGTGTTTAGCGAAGCCTCCACCTATTTTTGAATGCAAGACTCGGTTATTGTGCCACAATAGGCTCTTAAGAGTGAAATGTAAATACACAGATCATAGAGTATCTAAATGTAGAATGAACTATTTTCAAGTCACCAAGTCCTTTTGAACACCACTTGACTAAGTGCCAACACAAGCAAATTGACAAAGACCTCCCTAAATTTAAAGTCAACAATCTAGTAAGACTAGCGCTTCACAAAAAAGTCATAGAAGTCATAAATGAGTCAGATAAAGTAATGACAACTCATGCTGAATACCAGTGGCGGCCGTGCATTTCATACCTGGGCCTTCACTGCTGTCCTGCAGCTGAAACACAGCTACGGTTATTTGTTTTGTGTAAAAATGAAGCCAACACCTATAGATCCACTGCAGAGAATACGCCGAGAGTGCGTCTCCTCTCTGACTGCTGCGCGAGGCTTCTGTGAGAGTCCGCCTGTGAGTGCTTTGGGGCGGCTCACGGCAGCACCCGCTGCTCGTTCACGACAGTGCAGATCGGTACGTGCTTTAAGGTCAGAGTCAAAACACCAGAAAAGTCTCCAACAACACCAGAACAAGTCACTAGATTTGTCACTAATAGCTTTTGACAAAAAAAGTCGCCATGAGGATTTGGAAAGTCGCCAGATTTAGCGAGCAAGTTGCCAACACTGGCACCGACTAAATATGTCCCCAGAGCAACATTGGACGTAACAATGGTTCCTATCACATATTAAACCAAACAAAAATCCATCTTCATAAAAACAAGTTGTACAAATAATAATATATAAAAAAGTATATTAAAGCTGCTGCAGATGTAAAAACAAACGCATTAACTTACCAAAGCTGCTGTTCACTATTTAAAGACAAAGTCCATCCTCCTTTCTTTGTTAACAAAGAGTTTAATCCCACGGTTGTTCAGTACATCCGTGCGTTTTAGTTCCAGTAAGAAGTCCTTCTCGATTCATGGACGCCAGTGAAGACAGTCGAGCCTCCCCAGTTGTATTTCTTGAATAGATTTTAATGTGTTTGAGGGCTGAAAATGTCCGCTCGACAGGCAGCAGATTTTGGGTTTGTCACTGCCCAACATGTCACGCTAGCCCACTGACCAATCACGTATGGCTAGGCCAGCTAACAGGCTCTGACAGAATACGCCCAACATGTCAAACTAAAGATGTGATTGGTTGAAGACTATGACAATCAACAATATCATCCCCATTCACTTAAACTGCAAAGGGATTCGCTTGTGAGTCTGCAGGCCCCGGGCCTCTCTTCTTACCTAGAGACAGAGGTGAAATCTGATTGGATGAAAGCTCTACTTAAAACAAGCTGCACTGGAAGCAGAGCAACTGAGGAAGACAGTAGCTGTGCATTGAGAAAATAAGATGGGAAAAATATTTTTATAAATTATAATACATGTAGTGTATTTATAAAAAAATATAAAATAGCTATAACTTTGTAATTCTGTTTAGGCCAGCAGAGAAGGCCTTGCACATTAATGGGATACATTATGAAAAATATATTTTTGTGAAGCGGGGATGAGTTGGTTAAACTAAAATGCTTTCCTTTGTTTTTAAGGTGGAGTCCTTATTTAAATATGTAAAATGATGGTACTTAGGTCGTGACTACCTGAAACATAGATATGAACAGTCAATATACAGCTACATTTTAATGACTTGCTTGAATTTTGTATTGTCTAAACTCAGTTTTTATATATATCTCTCCCCCATTCCCCCACTCCCCAGTGGCATAGATGATGAAACCGTGGAGAGGGTGGAGGAGCTGGCTCTGGCAGCAGAAGAGCTGCCAGCTATTAAGCAGTCCTTGAGGGAGCTCGGGGAATATGCCCGCGCCAATAGAATTAACACAGTGGCCCTGACTGATGACCAGGTGACCAGCGCCAGGGCCACTTTCCAGTGCCTTATATGCTGAGGTTAGTAACTTATATATTCTTTCTGTACAAACAAGCCATATTCTGCAGCAAATGTTTTTTTAAACTGGGAAAACAAGGGACTTTTTTTGAAGAGTTTAAGGGGTTATCCACAAATGGAAGTAATTTAGATAATATTATCATATAAGAATAAGGAAAATAAATGGTTAAAATAACATTTTGAAAACTGACTATCTAATATTTTAGCATATTCCCCAGTTAAAACAAATATTTCACATAGTATCATTAACAGATATACTAGATATCTTATATGCAAAGTGCTTGCGACTTACATTACATCAATGTTCTAAAATTCTTAATCTTGCAGATGTCATGGACAACCCTGTGGTGGCACAATGTTGCCGCAGCCTTATTGGGTCTGCGTTGACCAATGGACAGCAACCACACCACACTGCCCTAAATGTAGGGATGAGGCTTTTAGGGAGAAAAGTTTTACAATTACAGGGATGGGGGATGTGATAAATGCTTTAAGGGACACAATCCGCAATTAGGTATTTTATTTTCAGTTTGGGGTTTGTTTGTTGACAATAGGACAGATTTAGTTTTAGGGGCTGTGGGGAAGCCAAGATTTTTGGTTGATGGTTCAACTTCTAAACTTTTTATTTAAACGAGACGCGTCATACTGCCTGTATAGAATCACAAGCACTGCTACCTGGAAGGGGATCTGATCATTTAAACCAGTATAAAGGCCAACACTCACACAAAATGTGACCTTCAACCTTCGTCAACTCCTGGTTCGAGGGTTGATGCTCGGTTAAAAGTGCGTGTCTTCAGTTAGAGAAGGAAGAGCGAGAGTATGAGTTCAGGTTGCGTAAATTGGAGGCAGATACAGCTGTTAGAATGCGTGAGTTAGAGCTGCATTCTGGTTCTGTTCGCACCTCTGCAGATATACAGGTAACGTCAGGTTCTACTGCTGCATTCGATGTCAGTAAAAATATTTCTTTGGTCCCTGTATTTCGTGAGTCTGAGGTGGAATCATACATTGGTGCCTTTGAGCGCATCGCTGCTGCTTTACATTGGCCAGAAGACGTGTGGGCCATACTGTTGCAGTGTAAGCCGGTTGTAAAAGCTCAGGAAGCTTGCTCGTCCCTGTCGGTGGAAGATAGCCTGGTCTATGACGAGGTCAAAGGTGCTATTCTGCGAACATATGAGTTAGTGCCAGAGGCTTATAGGCAGCGGTTCCTATGTCTGTCTTTCAGTGTCCCTGGTTGGTTGGAGCGTGAGGCCATCAAGCTGATTGGAGGCAGCTGGCCACTGCCTTCAGCCTATAAGACCCGCCCCATGAGGAGAAAACTTCTTCCTTCCTAACACACCTGGTGCTTGGTCTCAATATTACCTGAGTCGAACTGGCAGCATGTTTGCCTGCCAGCATTCTTTATGAGAATGCTCATTTTTGTTACATTTGGTAAATGATCCTGACCTTTGTTAAATAAAAGTATTTGTTTAGTTAATTCCTTGCCTGATCTTCCATCATTTGCTCTGGTTTTAGAGCCAGACCATAACAGAACAGAAGGTGAATAATACTCATTTAAAAAAGCAACACTTATTCAGAACAAGGTTGATATTTCTGAGCTTTCCCACCTTGAATAAAGGCATCAACCAATCTTAGTGAATATTTTCCAGAACGGCTGGGTTATACTTTAAAACTGGGGGGATGAACTGGCGTTTGTGCCCTGGCTGTCACCAAGCTGTCTGGCTTCAGTGCAGAGAAGTAAGACAGCGTTTGATTTCCATCAGTAAACATAATAGGTGGCCAGTTGAGTGCATTGATCAGGCCGGATTATACAATTATAAACACTGATCTGGAAACAACATTGAAGGATCATGGAAATGGATCAATTTGCGGGTCAAGCGAGTGCAGCGAGGAAGCGTGAGCTAGCGTAATGAAAAGCCCCCAAAATGTGTCCTACTCCAGCTACACGGTCATTTTTTGCTGGTATATTTTGTTTTTCACCTCTTCTCTTGTTTCAGATCACTTCACTTCCTGCCTGTGTGTTTTCCCGCCAGTTTTGATTGTCTGCCCTGCCCCTGTTCAGTTTCACCTGTCCCCCGATAGCCCTGCAATCACCAGTGACTCCTGCTTACCTGTTCTCACACGTCCACGAGTCATTCACTTTGTTTTCATTAGACCTCCTAATTAATCAATGGAGCCTCTCATTAAAATGCTCGAAGTCTCGTATTTTCATAGAATCTCTATGTACATGCAGTCTGTTACTGATACAGTTTTGTCTAGTGGGCGACTGTGGCTAAGTGGAGAGTAGCGTCGTCCTTCAGGGGATCGGTGGTTTGATCCCCGGCTCCGCTAGTTGCATGTCGATGTGTCCTTGAGCAAGATACTTAACCCCAAAATTGCTCCCGTAGCTGTGCCTACGGTGTGTGAATGAGTTAGTCTGATAGGCAGGTGTCACTTAGCACCTGTCATCATTCACCCATTCATACACTGATGACAAGTAGTGTGAAAGTGCTTTGAGTGGTCGGAAAGACTAGAAAAGCGCTGTACAAGTACAGTCCATTTACCATTTTAGTGTACATGCAGTATGTTACTGATGAAGAGTTTTGTCTAGTGTACACATGCAGTCTGTCACTGATAAACGATACCAGTATGGGGGATTGGGTCCGATCCTTAGCTCAAATTGATAAAATCCATGAAAACAGGCAGTTCCTAGTTCAGCCTTCCTGGAGAGTCAGCAGCGACAATGTTGCATGCGTTGTCGTGGACACATGCAACCACTTAAGTCTCCACTGCATCAACAGTATAGCTTGGAGGTTGTCAGCTGTGTGTCTTCCTCTGTCAGGGTTTCCTGCAGTTTATGGTAGCCCGGCTTAGAGTTTTAAGGTGGACTAGCTTTTCTCCTTTAAGTGACAAGCTGCTCAGTTATTTTATTTTCAATATTTCTTTTAACTGTTAAACTCAAAGCACGGTTAAACGGTCATCATGTTGTATATTTAATTTGTTAGTCAGAAAGTGAAGAACATGAAAATTAAACCATTTTCAAAGTCATTGTTAGAACTGTAATGGTATTATTAAATATTCATATCCATACTTGGTCTGAAAAAAGTGTATGGATGCATCCCTACAAGAAACATTTGTGATTTTGGTCTCAGTTATATCTAGCTGCTGCTGCTGCCCGTTCGGAGCCAGACAATTGTTTTTCCCCATGAAGTGCTGCTCTCAGTGTTGTTGGGAACTACTGGTTACAACATTAGTTCAATCAGGAGAGACAAGTCAGATGATGAAAAGATAATACTTTATTATTAACAGATGATATGTGATGATAAAGTCTTGACAGAGTCTTTGGTGCTTGGACTCTACAGGGAGATTTGTAATGGAGGAGCATCTCCCTGAGCAGCAGAAGATAAACCCCCCCGTGGAGTCCAGATACTGGTGGTGGCTGATGAGGCTGATAGAATGATGATGGATCTGTGAAGATTGGGAGGAGATGAGGAGGTGGAGGGGTGCGTAGCAGCAGCATGAACGTACTGAAGGTAGAGAGACAAAAGAGACAGCAGCAAGATGATAGGCTAACGATGTCACTCTTTTGTTGTGCTATTGGACAGAGGAGACCAGCTGATCTAAACAGTTGGTATCATGATTGACAGCCCCAAACAATGACAGCAAGGAAATAATGAGTGAGCATGTGTGAGGAAAGAGAGGCAGATGTATGAGAAATAAACTACAGGCTTAGGCATGCAAGAGTATAGTCTTCCTGACTGAACTTACTGTAGAGCTTCATTACATCCAGCAGCTGCAGCCCGAAGCTCTGCCCCTCCCCCCACTATACAGGGCGTGTTTGCCTGTTTATTCAAAGTTTAGGAATATTGAACGTGTCTCGTTCAACCGTGCACGTCCTTGGGTCCACAGCAAATCATCCACCATGAACGGTTCTCGAGATATGTGCTGTTATTTCAAGTCATAATAGTTATTCTAACTTTTTTTATTTTGGTGGTGTTCTGTCCTCTACAGCAGTTGAATGAACGCATACATTTGATTTAAGTAATAGCAATAGGTATCTTGTGGAAGTTGAAATGAACACAAATTAAACTTCATGAAAGCTAATAACTGTGTTCTTTAACGTGACATGGCAGCCTTAATGGCAGGCGGTCCCCGTTGGTCAAACACTCATTCTGGCTCGAGTTATTACTAATTAACTTAAAGTCACTGCACCTGTGAGGGTTTGGAAGTTGCTTGTCAGGATGGAGGGCAGCTGGAGGACAACAGTGGGGGTGGTGGTATACTTCTTTGAACCATGCACATTTTTTCATATTTATTATTGAAACACCGTCACTGAACTAGTGTCGTTGGCCTGTTGAATGGAGTGTTTGTGTTTTTCAGATGTATGCATGTGCTGGCACATCTTACCTCAGTATTATGTTAGGAATTGTGAATGAATTAGGAATCATGGTGTTCCACACTAGAACTGCCAAAAAAGTCAGACGTTATTTCTACTTACTCTTCCTCCCTGCAGTAATAGTAAACTTGTTTGATCGAAGGATAGCTGCTAATAAAGTTCCGCTAATCGCTAATTCAGTGATGCACGTTTTGCTATGAATTCGTCAGCTGTGCTCCAGCCTGGTTGTCCTCTATTCCCATTGCTCTCCACAGGAGAGGAACTCCTGTGTGTGTGTGGGGGGGGGGGGGGGGGGGGGGGGGACGGGGGACGATGATGGAGACCTACGATTGATAAATTGTCTGGATTGTCGCGATCTGAACTCCATGAGAGCTCAGCCACCTCGCATATGGTCCGGCTGGTCCGATCCCGGCATGACCGGATGACAAAAGGCGAACTGAAAAGATTTGTTACCCCAGCCTGGGTAGCAGCTACAGTTTGAGCTCTGGGAGTCGGTTTAGAATTCTGAACTCCCATCCCGATACTTAACCCATTCTGACGGCCCGCGCGCGGGCGAGTGTTAACAGCATATTTGTGTTATGCACACAACTGCTCTGTAACGATGAGTATTAATGTGATATCTCATTAGAAAGCTACGGTTCTTGTAATTCGATTTATGCAAACCATTTCAAGATACAATAACAGCAGGTACAGTTAACGTCTCTGTCAAACAAAATAGCCGATAAAATATCTCCGTGACTCACCGATTATGATTCATAACGTGCCCCTTGTGCATGCTAGTCCAGCAAAAATGGTCGTGCTAGGTGGCTAAGGGTCCACTCGATCGAATCCAGTAAAAGATTTAGTCCAAAACACGTTAGTACGTCCATAAAGACCCACGGGGGGCTGTTGCATCATTTCAAATTAGCCAGCAGATATGATAACTCGCGATCATATTTCGGGCATAATTTCACGTTCCATGTCAACAGAGCGGAGATTTTGATCGCAAAATGGATGCTGCATTTCGCCGGTTAGATTGACACCTCATTTGACCCAATAGAAGCTTCTATAGCCCGGTCACAGTCTGGAACAGCCAACGAGAGTCCGCTTTGAAAGAAAATGCCCGCCTCTCTTCTTTGGGTAAAGCTCGAGCCAATCGCAACAGATCCTGTTCAAACTCAGGCTCCATATAGCCAATGAAATTACGAAGCCAAGGATATGCAGATTTATCAGATGGCCCCCTGGGAAAGTTTTCAAAACTGCAATTGAAACCGTGACTGAGGTAACTGGGACAGAGTATCAAGACCAAAGTCTGGTTCATGAGAATTTTCAAGAATCTGTGAAAGTTGACAATGGTTAAATATGATATAGTTAACCATACATTGACATAAATAAACTATAGTTCGAATTTCAGACACATAGCTTATCGTAGTATATGCATTTTGACGTGGATGACGCGAGCCTCCAAATGCGTTTTTACTCGGCCACACTCTTAGTAAACCACGTGTAAAATATTAATTTTCTGTCGTATTGTTATCAAACTCTAACTTATACCAGGTGTCATGACTGTTGGCTGTCATAGGACTGCCTTTTCAGGCCTGTAAGTCCCAGCCATAGGTAACTGCTGCCATCTGTTGGCCAAAACAAATCTAGGCGGAAATAAAATCCTTCTCTTTCTGTGTGCTTAAAACGCCATAGCTCAATGCTAGTAGCACTTACAGTGATTCTGACTGATTGTGAAGAAACTTCAGAGTGTTGCCGTTCAATAAAGCCTAAAATCATACATGTACTCCCAATGGTTCAATAAGAGCTGTCAGTTTACTTTGGGTACGCGGTTGATAGGTGTTTTAGGCAAATTTTAGAGGAGTGAGAAGAGGTTTTAATTAATCAGAAAGGTTATTCTCTTGTTCCATAATTGTTACTTACAAACTTTGTGAAGTAGGAACGCCAAGAGGCTCACAACGGCTAAATCCAGCATTGCAGAGCTCAAGATGATGTTCCCTGACTCCGGAGCAGGGATCAAATAAAGTGCAAGCACTGACCTGCCTGTAATGTTGGATTCAAGATCTGAAGACATATGGGGTCATGAACTGAAAATAACTCTGGTTATCCAGGCTGTTGTGACAGAGCTCCTTATAACCCTACCTTCCAGTGGAGATTGTGGTAGATTAAACAGTAAATGAGATATGAATTTCTGATGTGCTTTGGAAAAGGCCTCCAGATTGATCGCCCATTTTAGAGAGAAATATAATTCCGACTCATTAGCAGGACAAATGATTTGTTTTTTGCAGTGGGCTAAGTATTCACAGAGGACGGATGAATGTGGCGTTCCATTTGATCCTGGTAAGCATGGGATTAATGAACAGGCTCTGGAAAGGCAGAAGTATAATTTTCCAACACTGTTGAATCAATTTGATTTCCTCTTCAAAAATGCAAAACCACCTTTGACACTGATGAGATAATCAGACGGGATCAAACAGCTGAGCAGAGATCATCTCCAGTGCTGTTGTCACGTCGTCATCCTTTCTTTCACCTCAAGTGTCCCTCTTTACTTTCCACTGATCCTCCTCGATAATGGAGACTATTACCACTTAACACCAGCTCTGACAACTCAGACAGGGATTAATTGTCCTTCCACTAGTCCATCAAAATCTCATTTTCTCAAGGAACAATTGGGTCGGGCAGTTTGCATGCACGCTCTTTATCTTGTTAAAGCTATTCTCTTTTGCAAAATGAATGTTGCTCTGAACAACGACAAGTAAAATGATGTCTGAACAGAGAGCAGATATTATCTTGTATTATCACCTATATTCTAAGCCAGTGAATGCGAAAGTAAGTCATCGCTCACACTAAGCTAATAATCAAAACGTACCAGCAAAGTATGAATCGTTTTCTAAACAAAGTTAACTCGGGTACGGGAGCAGGGCCACGCCTCTCACCAGTCAAGAAGCCTCCTCAGACCTCATTACCCTCTGCTGCCCTGTTATATAGACGGAGCAGGCAGTGCGCTGTCACTAGAGAGAGCTACTCCCAATACATCAGCCTGAGTAACTCATTGTACTGTAAAGTCCAAATAAACACATGGTGTGTGTGTGTGCTTCATAACTAGTAACTAGTGTGTACTATAGCTCATCATAGTAGGTTGCACTGATCGGCCTGGCTCTAGATAACAGGGGTCAGAGGTCAGATTATATGTGGGGGGGGGCCCTCACTTTGTGTGTGCTTGTGAGAAAGAGAGACACACACACACACACACACACACAAGGCTTAAGAAGATGACACGCGTAATGAATATGATATGAATATATACAGATTTTCTATTTGCTCCCAAGTCTGTTTCTGCAGCAAAAATAATAACATATTGTCACAGCATCAGAATACATCTGCAAAACTTTCATTTAACAGAATAAACACATGGAATTTCAGTCAGATCTGTCGTGCTCTATATAAAGAAGTGATATCATAAATCTGTTCATTTACAAATTCACACAGTCAGCGATTTTTTTACCAGCTGTTCTTTCTGCATGTGTCAGTTTAAACTGTGTTGCTTTTTTTCTGGATTATGACTAACTTCTTCATATTTGTGTAATATAATCTATCGATCCATGAACCGAGCTCCGATCGGTCAGTAAGCAGTGTGTTTTATACGAGTTGATCTTTTATTTCCAACATCACATCGGATTTTGAGCCAACCTGCAGCTGTCAGCAGTTCAGGCAGGCGTTATCGTTATATTATCTCTGTTTTCACCCCCCTCCCTCTCCCTCACATTGTGCTGCTCATTTCCCTATCAGCTAATTCATATCTAATATAAATTTATCATCAGTGATTGGCTTTATGTCTCCCAGCAACTTCTCCTTTATTAAAACAAGGCCTTTCATCATTGTATATGCAGCGTATTGGGCGGCCCGACACGGAATGCTCCTCCCTAGCCTTCACTGTCACACCGTCATATGGTGGTCCAGATCTGGAACTATTCACAGTCAATTGCATTTCAATTTAAATGTCATTCTGTTAATCTGAGCACAAGGTATGACAAACATGTAAATCACATTTGAATTGTTATGTTTAAAAATGCATCGTAAAGTGTTAATAAAAATCAAAGTTATATCTTCACAAACCATTTTCAGCTTACGTAAGCATAACACTGGCATAAAGACTGAAATTGAACGCAGTTGTTTCTGATTGGTACTCCGTATGAGCCGATAGAATCTGTATCAAGAAATAAATCTGCTGTGAAAAGCAGCAAATCAGTATTTGCTATTTTGTCTTTGTAAATGACGTAACACACAACATTCTCGGCCAAATAATGGATATCTGTTATCGATTCTCTTAGGACTTGATTTGAAGATTTCATGAAATAAAGCTATGCTTTTTTTTGCAAAGATTAGTACTTTGATCTGTTCCAAACCACGGCCTTCAAAGCTGTGACCTTCAGAGATCTATCGGCAGAGATCTGTTCGTTCTTCACACGTCACTTCTCATCCCTTCTCTTTCATGGACTGTCCTCCCCCAGCCTCCTGTAGCATCTCCACCCATCACAGGCAGATACAGTCAGGGTGTGGGGCTGGTGCTGACAGACAGCCAGTGGGCTTCTTTCCAGAGATCTGTCAAGGCGGTCACCACTTTGCTTAATTATGATATTGATCGGTACTGAATGGAATTAGTGTGTGTGTGTTTCCATGTGCGTGTGATGTGCCATCACTACTGAAGCCGGGCTTCGCGACATGACTTACCCAGCTAACAACTTGACATTGAATAGGTGTTGATAAATAATAGCCTGTGTCAACTTTGGAAACTAAGTGCTGAAGTGAAAGTTGGTATCTGCATGAATCAGTGGGTTTACTGGACATTGGTAGCACTGTAAAGTATGCCAATGTTCCACAGGGGGAACCAGCAGGAGTCAAAGGCTCTCTCTCATCACTGCTCTATTTGAAAGTTGTGAGGCACTTCTGGATGACCAATCGTAATCTGGTACAGATCACAGTGCCACAAGTAAAGAAGACAACTTGTTAACTTATTTCAAATATCTCATTCACCTGTATTTATGTCTTTTCTCTAATGCAGCAGCATTTCTATCACCATAAATTACTTATTGGTGTTTTCTTTAAAATGGGTCTAATAATTAAAACAAATGGCTTAAACTTTCAAATCCTTCTACTTCCTCATACTTTCAGCTACAGGCACCATTTCAACTTTAAAATGTTGAGAAAACCCTGAGCTATTGCAGAATGATTCAGCTTTGTGATATATTTTTAACTTGTTGAACTGCAGCAATTTAACTTTTATGATTTTTCAGTCCTTTTCTGACTTTATAATGGGTGTGTATTGCACAGCTTAGAGTGCGTGATGTCACCGCTAGAGTGAAGAGCAGCTTGAGATTCTTGTGAAAAAACGATTTGTCTTTTGCCACTGTGTCCACAATCTTTCCAAATAATTTCTGGATTTAAAAGTAGCTAATCTTGTCCTTGTAATAGACAAATTAATGTGGAATCCCACAGATTTACACATTTGGCACAGAAGCCTGTAATTGAGAGGAAAACCAACTTTCTGCTCCATAGAGACCAATGTTAAATTTTACTTCAAAAACATCTTCCACAGAACACAGTACCCCATTTCTAGATCGCCAGTTAAGCCACATTTTTTACACTACAGACACAATTTTTACAGGATCTGTTCTTCAACTCATCCTTCCTCTCATTTATTAATATCGGAGCAATAGGAGCTATGGTTATGGGAGTTTTGATGATTTGTTTGAGAGGTGTTTCCCTGTTTTATCTCCATGAAAAGGCTGCAAGGACACAGGTGTTTCTGATTAAGCTAATTAGTGATGTTGATAAACAGACTCACAGACACACGCACTCCTCTCCCTCTCTGTGTCTCTCTCTCATACAGTCATTCAGGTTCTTAGAGATCTTTAGAGGATCCCCCCCCACACACACCCCATTTCAAAATAAAAGCCCCACAGAGTGAATTCGAACTGAAATGCTTATGATGAAGCCTGTCATTTAATAACCTGTTTGTGTTAATCTAACAATATGAGTCCATCTCCTCTCCCCTTCTCCCCCCCACACCCCATTTCAAAATAAAAGCCCCACAGTGAAATATAACTGAAATGCTTGTGATGAAGCCTGTCATTTAATAACCTGTTTGTGTTAATCTAACAATATGAGTCCATCTCCTCTCCCCTTCTCCCCCCCACACCCCATTTCAAAATAAAAGCCCCACAGTGAAATATAACTGAAATGCTTGTGATGAAGCCTGTCATTTAATAACCTGTTTGTGTTAATCTAACAATATGAGTCCATCTCCTCTCCCCTTCTCCCCCCCACACCCCATTTCAAAATAAAAGCCCCACAGTGAAATATAACTGAAATGCTTGTGATGAAGCCTGTCATTTAATAACCTCTGTTTGTGTCAAACATTATGATTATGTCTCCTCTCCCCCACCCAGCCCCACCCTTTCAAAATAAAAGCCCCATGGATTAACTGTATTTAAACGTTAGGCTTTTTTGTTGAAATAATGAATGCTCTTACAAATATTGCGACAACTACTACTGCTGCTACTACTACTACTTATACTACAACTTTTGCTGTTGCTACTACTACTACTGCTACTGCTATTACTGCTACCATCAATATTATTACTACCACTGCTATTACTACCACTACCACTACTATTACTTGTACTACAACTGCTATTCATGCTACTACCAGTACTAATATTACTACAGCTATTTGTACGACTGCTACTAGTACTACTACTACTTCAAATACTGCCATTACTATTACTACTGCTACTACTACTACGACTGTTATATTAAATACTACGACTACTTCTACTACTAATGATACTTCTACAACTACAACTTCTATTACTACTATTACAAATATCACTACTGCTACTACTACTACTACTTATTCTAATGCTACTAATACTTCTACTTCTAATAATACTTCTACTACAAGTACTACTACTACAAATATCACTACTGCTGACATTTTTTAAGCCACAGAAACCGTTCAAATATCAAAATGTTCAGCTCTTTCAGGAGAGGGGTGAAATGAATTTTATATTTGTAATCTTTAAATTCTTTGAAATATTAAGCTATTTGCAATTTTCTTTTGAAAGGGATCTCTATGGAGAAAATCTTCAAATCTTGTTAAACTTCTTCAACTTTCAAAGCCTTCTTCTTCTCATACTTTCAGCTACAGACA
The DNA here is from genome assembly GCF_050575085.1 of Anarhichas minor. Taxonomy (NCBI): domain Eukaryota; kingdom Metazoa; phylum Chordata; class Actinopteri; order Perciformes; family Anarhichadidae; genus Anarhichas; species Anarhichas minor. The sequence goes on from NW_027466474.1 coordinate 19,307,099, forward strand.
CCATAGTTAGACATTTCAACTAGAAGGGTTTTTAGCAGTGCAGTTAAAATGCTTTCGGGCTTCAACATTTTTCAGACGGGTAGTCTCCCATTTCTCAATTTTCAGCAATTTTTTTACAATTCATTTCAGCTTTCAGCATTCCAACGCATTTTCAGCAGGAAATGCATTTTCTAGTTACATCATGTTGCTCATCACAGCCAAACATGTGCCGTAGGTCAGAACGACTGTAAATAATACCTTCCAGCCAATTGGAATAAAGTATCCTTCGCAGTGATGGTATTACAGGTCTGATCACATTTGCAGATTATGATGATGCACATTATGAAATTCAAAGAGATTTCCTAGCAGTTATTACAGTGCCAGTGACTCCATGTATTCATAAATGTCCTCAGAGGGAAACTCTCCCCATGCAGCCTGTGTCTTGGCAGACTCCCTTTACTGTTTGCAAATGCCTCATCTGCTGATTCATGCAGCAGCTCGAGTTAAGTACGGTCATTATTTTAGACCTGAGGCTGACTGCACTCCATCGAAAGGGCTTATAGTTTCTCTGTCTGTGACTGATCTCTTAGCCAAACATCACTTTGTAGATGGGTGCAGTGAAGGATTTCCCTAAAGAGCGGTTATATGCTCAAACGCCGGCTTAATGCAGAATATTGTGTCACTGAATCCTTAAAATGTTTCTTATAGGATCAGTTTAACAGGGAAAGAGTCATTTTTGGTCATTATCTCATTCCATGTTCAGTGAGCAGCAGTTGGAGGTGGGTCAGTGTATCTGATGCTTGGACAGGAAAAGAGGGAGGGGGGAAGGAGAGACGTCTTATACTATGCTACATTTAACCTATATTTATATGTTTATGTTCCATGCTATATTATACTGTACCAAGGGCGTAGGGTTTCACAAAATAAGCGGGGGGGGGGGGGGGGTCCAGAACATATTGAGCGTCAAAATTAATTAATTTTTTATTCTGCATCAATTTAGGGTGGAAATGTCTTCATTTATGTCAAGGAAAATACTAAATTCAGGCTCATAATGGAGCATAATGCTGTAAAGCTCTCAGGCATTCTGTATAGCATTTAAAAAATATTTATGCTCCTGTAGATCAACTTCTCTCAACATTTAATTACTTCATTTCAACTTTCTTCACATTCAAAACATATCGCACGTATCCAGATAGAAGAAAATGTAGCTGCCCTATAAAACCGAAACTAACAGAAAACACATTTGATAAGTCAGACTTATCAAATGTAATCATAAAGGTGTTAACTGAGCCAACACAGAGTGACACAAGGTATTCTTATTGTTTTTGGGAACATTAGAACAAATATCTATTTTTTAACCACCAGTGACTTTGGCGTATTGTATTGTATTTTTTTTTGTTGTTGCTATATGGACTCTTGTGTCTGGAAATAAAAGTTGAATATAAATCTTCTTGTCCACACAAATGTTAACTTCACCACCACTTGGATCCACTTGATCATAAACATTCAAATCAGCAGTGTTATTTCAATCAGGAGAGACTCATAATTTATTACACATGCATAAGAGTTGAATAGTGCAAAGTCGTTGGCGATTGGACTCCATCCTGAAGTAGGATAACAGAGGGGTAGTGATGCTGAGGTCAGATAAGGCATGATCCCCCTGGAGTCCACATACTGGTGGTGGTGATGAAGATGATGAGGAGGAGCGTGACTGTGATGCTGTCTGGAGGGGACTGGGGTGGAGGAGGGTCGCATACGATTTGAGCTGAAATGTCAACTGACAGCAGATTGCACAATCTGGTTGGCTAACTTAAAGTGAACGCCCACAATCAGCTGATAGAGTAATTACAGGGAGAGAGAGAGTCTGAGATTATGAATGAAAAGGAGAGTGAAGAGATTCTTTCTGACGGAACCATTAATGTTCCATAAGCACCTTTCAATTGTAAAAGATGTTTCACCGAGGCTCCACATACATACTCACAAACTCTCAAAGAGGCCCTCTGAAACGGCTAGCATAGTTCACAATACACAAGCCGGATTTTCCACATCGCTGTACGCTGTTCAAAGACGAGAGCCAAGAGGCTCACCGATGCATCACCTAGCAGGCAACATATATGACCTGTCGGGGAGCTACAGCCAATGAGAGCGCAAGACACATGTTGAGGGGAAACCTGGGGCGGTCAGCCCGCATGTCCGAGGAAAGACGCTCCTATTTCAATCAATCTAGCAGCCTGATGCAGATGCAGACGAACCTCAAAGCATATTTTAAGCTTCAAGTCTTTTTCATTCGATGTTTAGAATTCATTTAGTTGCATATATTTTGTAAGGAAAGTTATGTAACAATATCTTATGTCAAATCATACGTTCTACCTGACGCACCAAGATTTGAATAGATTATTCCCGCGCAGGTAGTTGAAGATTGAAAACACAATGCATTTATATTGTGTTCAGTGTGGTCACAATGGTGCTTTTGGCTGATTGGATCACAATCTCTCCTCAATGTGTTTTGGTTGCATTTACATCTATACTCAGATGTGGTCAAGCACTATTTTAATTCAAGGTTTAAAGGGGGTAGAGGTTACAAAGCCTAAGTGAGGAGCTGTTTATTTTGACTGTGTATGAACACAACCTGCTGAGTAACTTTCCCAAACACTCCTGCAGTCATAGGAAGCCACCTCACGAGAGCTTTTAAATGAGCAGGGATTGGTAAAAGTCTGTCTTTGTCATCCTCCTAATCCTTCAACCCTCTCTTTCTCTCTCTCTCCACCTCCGCTCTACAATCCCTCACTCGCTCCGCCCTGCTCCCAGCGCCAAGCTAAGACCCCTCATCCCTCTCTGTGTTGTTATTTTAGTCTCCACTGCACTCATGCCGGCCTAATGAAGTGTGGATGAGCGCTATGGTAACTGGATCGCATTTATCATTGACTTTGAGTTTAGTTTACAGAGCTCTGAATAATTTATTATGTATGAATAGGGGTTTAGAGTCTATCACAGTTTGATAATGTATTCCTCCTTGAAGCCTTCCTTGAATTCTGATGAAGCGAGAGGAGCTTCAGCACACGCACACACGCACACACACACACACACACACAGTCCGCATGTCCTGATGAAGTTGCTGTACAGAAGGCCTGCATGTGTTGGGAAACAGATATGCCCCGATTCCTTCATTTTAGCTTAAGGACCAACTGTTTCTTTTATTTATTTATTTTTTGTTTTTTTGGGGGGGGGGGTCACTGATATTAAAGCATTTAAAAGATGTAAACCTACAACTAAGCTGCAACTGTATGTTATATCCAAATGGAAAAAATGTGCATCGGAGAAGTGTTTAGGATTCTTTTCTCTTCTTCATTCTTTTCTCTTCTTCATCCTAACACAAGTACTGTGGTTGCAGATACAAACAAATTGTTAATCAGAGAAAAAGATAAAGGAAGAAACCTCAGAGTGGACAGAAGTCTGGTAGATGTCATTTGTATAGAATGATCAACCCAATAGAATTCCAACATAGTCACACCATATGACATAAATGATGTTCTTCAGAAACGACTTTAAAAAAGTCTACATCAGAGTCATGATGTGAATTCCCATTGTCTTCGTAAATTGAAGGCGTGCGTCAGTTGATCCTAATTAGCAGGTAAACCCCATACTAATGACCGTAAAAGGATGTGAGACTGCAGGGCCGTGTGCACATAAAAAATGAAATGCCCATACGAAGGTCGAGAGGGCAGCGCACTCATGCCTCTATCGTATCCTGTAATAGGGAATGACTCACACACACACACACACACACACTCTCAGAGGCGCTTGCATTGAATTCCTTCGTTTACACTCGTTGGAATGGTTTTGACTAACAAACATCAGCACGAAGACAAATAATCCACAACTCAAGATTCAGTGACTGATTATACAGTATTATTTAACATATAATAGCATCAGAAATGATACTCTCCACTGAAATCTATCACTGAAATACACTTATGAAACACAAACGGTGTACTTTTGTCTTAAAGTATATTTATGCTACACTGTCATGTCTCGTCCTGTCTAAGTTATGTTTTTTCTAGTGCTGGGCAAGTTAACGCATTAATTAATTAACGCCGACAATTATTTTATCGCGCGTTAACGCAGTTTTTATTTTTTATTATTATTTTGAAAGTCCGTTGCTCACTGGCAGCGGTGGAGGAAGTCTTCGGCAGACTACGTTGGATGCAGCGTGTGGGAGAAGAATAGATAGACACAGCGAAGTGGATACAAACTGCAGCCAGTTAGTATTGTGGAAGATGTCGGTCTGAGTAACGTTCTCAAGGAGAAGAGGTTTCTGTAGCAGCAATATGAAGGAGCAGAATAGTTTCAAAAAAAGGGGGACGGAAGAAATAGTTGAACTAGAAAATGCATTTCCTGCTGAAAATGCGTTGGAATGCTGAAAGCTGAAATGAATTGTAAAAAAATTGCTGACAATTAAGAAATGGGAGACTACCCGTCTGAAAAATGTTGAAGCCCGAAAGCATTTAAACTGCACTGCTGAAAACCCTTCTAGTTGAAATGTCTAACTATGGTGTCTGTAGCTGAAAGTATGAGGGAGAAGAAGGCTTTGAAAGTTGAAGTATAACAGGATTTGAAGATTTTCTCCATAGAGATCCCATTCAAAAAAATTTGCAAATAGCTTAATAATTCAAAACTTTTTAAGATTACAAATATGAAGTCATTTCACCCCTCTCCTGAAAGAGCTGAACATTTCGATATTCGAATGGTTTCTGTGGCTTAAAAAATGTCAGCAGTAGTGATATTTGTAGTAGTAGAAGTTGTAGTATAAGTATCATTAGTAGTAGAAGTATTAGTAGCATGAGAATAAGTAGTAGTAGTAGTAGTAGTGATATTTGTAATAGTAGTAGTAGAAGTTGTAGTTTAAGTATCATTAGTAGTAGAAGTATTAGTATATCACACTTTAGAAGAAGTAGAATCAGTAGCAGTAGTAATAGCTGTAGTAGTGGTCGTAGTATTTAATATAACAGTAGTAGTAGTAGAAGTAGTAGTAGTACTAGTAGTAGCATGAATAGCAGTAGTAGTAGTAGCAGTTGTAGTACAAGTAATAGTAGTAGTGGTAGTGGTAGTAATAATATTGATGGTATCAGTAATAGCAGTAGTAATAATAGCAACAGCAAAAGTTGTAGTAGAAGTAGTAGTAGCAGCAGTAGTAGTAGTAATACTAGAAATATTAGCAGCAGTAGTAGTAGTTGTCGCAGTATTCGTAAGCGCATTCATTATTTCAACAAAAAAGCCTAATTTTGAGCTTAATGTTTAAATACAGTTAATCCATGGGGCTTTTATTTTGAAAGGGTGGGGCTGGGTGGGGGAGAGGAGACATAATCATAATGTTTGACACACATAAACAGAGGTTAACAGCATTCCAACAATAAAGATTGTTAGGGTTAAACTTTACAGTGGTGTTACCAGAAACAGAATAGAACTATATTAAAATGATATCCGTGGATCAGAAGGATAGGAGTTTTGCGAGATGAAAAAAAGTCTTTTGAGTTGTGTTTATCTGTCAATTGATTAGCACCATAGACTGGATACAAAACGTGGACGCAGTCACCATGGACATGGGCCGGTGGTTTGTGGACTATGGTTTTGCAGCCTAGATTTCTGATTTTAGTTTATCTCAGCCGTCACAATCTTGTTTTTTAGGTCACCAAAATGTTACAATTAATCAGAATCAGCTTTATTGGCCATTTATGCGTACGCATATAAGGAATTTGACTACGGTTTTAAGGTTGCTCTCAACGAACATACATAGAATATACAAATAAACAAGAATTATTAGTGCAAATAGAGATTCAGTATGTCTGATTAATTATTCATGAGAGTGACGGCCAGTGGAAAGAAGCTGTTCCTGTGTCTAGTGGTTTTTGCGTACAGTGCTCTGTAGTGCCTACCAGAGGGGTGTCCAGGGTGTGATGGGTCTGCAGTGATCTTTCCTGCCCGGCACAGACACAGACACAGGAGGCAAAGCCTAATCGTGACAGCAACATGATAATCGGCCAATTCGTTGATGTACATGAAGCCAACAGATTGCATTTTGTGACTTTTTTACAACCTGCCATGATACTGGGCTGGACTGGCAGCAGGTTTAGGTGTCCTGGTGCTACTGACTCACTGACAGCTGTCTCTGTAAGATAATTGAATCTTAACAAAAAATCTGTTCATATCTCATGCATGCAATTGTGAGACACATTGTGATTGAGCAGTGAGCACAGGGTGTAGGTGAACTAACTACTCTGCCAGAGCTAATGAAGGCTAATCTCCTCCTGCCAGTACAACATCTGATCCAGATGTTGCAGGTCCAAGAGGAAAGTAACATAAACTAAAAACTAAAACTAAAATAAAACTAGAAAATCATTATCATTTTTAATCAGGCTGCACTGCTCCTTTTATGTATCCCCTCCACTCTCTTATTAACTTCCAAACAAAAGCAGGCAGAGTAGATGGATAGATAGATATAAACTGTATTCATCCCCAGGGGGAAATTTGTTTGTAGCAGCAGCAATTTACAGAGTAAAATATAGCGTATGGAAATGCACAATATATACAGTACAATAAAATAATAGAGCAGATATTGAATTGAAGGAATAAAATATAAGATAAAATAGAATAAAAAATAGAAATGCACAGTATATACAATGAATAGAGTGGTATTAATTAAATTAACAACTAGTAAACTAAACTAACTGGACAGTAGAGCAAGGATCACCAACAACAAGCAACAACCGTGTAGTGTTGTTGTAGTCATGTGAAGGACATTGATCTGGCCCGAGGTGTTTTATTATAAAGTCTAATGGCAGAGGGCAGGAATGTTTTTCTGAATCTGTCCTTGTGACAGCGGAGAGTACAAATACTATGTAGCTATTTCCCTATCTTCGAGTATGGTTTTTCAATTGAAGAATTCAATTCAATTTAATTGTCACAAACTACAAGTAACGCTGCATTCTGGGAGCGCAGCTCTCTAGTGGGGTAACAGGGTACCATAAGCTCTTTAAAATATAATGGTGCCTGACCAATCAGGGCTTTGTAGGTGAGAAGGATTTTAAATTGAATTCTGGATTAAACAGGAAGTGCAATGCAGAGAAGCTAATACAGGAGTAATATGATCTCTTTTCTTAGTTTTTGTAAGTACACGAGCTGCAGCAATTCTGAATCAACTGGACCGATTTAAGAGGCTTATTAGAGCAGCCTGATAATAAGGAATTGCAGTAATCTAGAGGTAACAAATGCATGAACTGCTTTTTCTGCATCGCTGTGAGACAGGACGTGCCTGATTTTTGCAATGTTGCGTAGGTGAAAGAAGGCAGTCATAGAAATGTGTTTTATATGGGAGTTAAAGGACAAATCCTGATCAAAGGTAACTCTGAGATTCTTTACGGTTGTTCTGGATGCCAGAGCAATGCCAGAGAGAAACTATATCATTAGATTACATTAACTGAAGCTCTAGCTTAAGTTCACTCAGGAAGACTATATTTTGCAAGTTTAGGTCTGTAGTTTATTTCTCATACATCTGCCATTCTTTCCTCAAACATGCTCACTCATAATTCCCTTACTGTCATTGCTCTGGGCTGTCAATCATGAGATCAGCTGTTGTGATCAGCTGGTCTCTTCTATCCAATAGCACAAAGAAACAATGACATTGTCTTAGATCGCCTATCATCTTGCTGCTGTCTCTTTTAAACATGATTGTCTCTCTACCTTTAGTTCATGCTGCTTTTACACACCCCTCCATGACGTTCAGGTTGCTGTTACACACAGTCTCCATCAGCCCGGTGTCTCTGTGTTTTCATTACGGGGCAACGCAATTGGCAAATGTCCACATGACCTTTTTCCAGTCTCATTTGCAGGAGCAAGCCGACATCTAGTTCATCAGCAGAGGAGAAAACATCTTCTTCCTCACGTTTCCCTGCCAGGGAATCTCACCAGTTCCTCCGGGTCACTCGGTGCAGGTAATAACCTGATCGGCACCATGCAGTCTACGGTTAAATCCAGCAAACTATCCATGCAGGCCACAGAGCCGAATATCCTTAAGCTTCTGCCTCACCGTCTCTCCTTCCACTTGAAGCCGCTCATCAATCAAGGTAAAGACATTAATCAGAGTGTCACACCTGGACCGTCTTCTCAATCGGATAAATATGGTCAAAGATATGTGCCTTCAGAGCAAGGCCGTCAGGAGTAGGTGGCTAAAAAGTGGTGAGTGGGTCATTAGCCCTGCCCACTTTACACCTCTGCCTAATTTTTCGTCATAGCGGTGCGATTCCATCACAAGATGGCCTCCTGTTGATGTAGTCTACTAGTTCATTCATTTGTTATTTATTGCATTCTTCTAGATTACTATTTATAGCTTTCTGCCAATTCCTCCTATCTGTTGTACTCTGATAAGTGGGTCCCTGTCAATGCATCTTAAGCTTAATGGCAGTTCGTCAGCTTCTACCAGAAGTGCGTTGTTTGGGGTAGATTTAATTGTACCCATGCTAAGTCTTAGAGGTCTGAACTGAATTCTATCTAATGTTTCGAATGTACTCTTGGCAGGTGCTCCATACACCATACATCCATAATCTATACATGATCGTATAATGGCCCTATAGATATCCATTAGTGACCATTTATCTGCTCCCCATTCATGTCCAGAAACTGCTCTCATAACATTGATCACCTTTTTACATTTAGTTTCAATATCCTTAATATGGGTTCTCCACAAACATTTTTCATCAAACCATAAGCCTAAATATTTAAACTCTCTCACCCTCTCCATACTTTGTCCATATAATTTAAGATGAGTATTGTTTATATTTTTCTTTCTGGTAAATAGCATGCAGCAAGACTTAGCAACAGACATCTTAAACCTCCAGTCATACGACCTCTTTTCAACATTAAATATAGCCTTTTGGATGCTACTGATCACATCCTTTTCCATATTGCTCCATCATCAGCATAGAGCCAATATCTGTCAATATCCATAAAGACTTCATTTATCATAATATTAAATAATATAGGGCTAATAACACTACCTTGAGGAATCACATTTACAATAGTGAATTCATCTGACACAGCATCTCCAACTTTTACCTTGAACGATCAACTAGACAAGAAATCCAATATCCAGTTATACATCCTTCCACCAATACCCATTTTATACATTTTAATCAATAGGCCCTCTCTCCACATGGAGTCATATGCTTTCTCTATATCAAAATAAACTATAGCCATAATCTCCTTCATACTTATTGCTTTCTCTGCCTCGTTACTAACTTTTATTAAAGTGTCAAGTGTCGATCTACCTTTACGAAAACCATTTTTATTTAGCAAGCCCCTTTGTTCTATAAAATAAGTTAATCTGCACGTGATTATCTTGTCCATCCACTTGCATAAGTGAGATGTCAGTGCTATTGGTCTGTAATTGCCAGCATTAGCTAGGTCTTTACCAGGTTTACCGAAAGGTAGAATCAAAGCACTATTCTAGCTGCTTGGCATTACACTTTCCCTCCAAATCATATTAAACAATTTAAGAATCATTTCCAAGGCTTCTTCTGGTAATTCTCTAAACATAGCTTAGCAGAGTTGGTCTTAACCTGGAGCAGTATACCTACTTCCCTCCAATGCTGTTTTCAGCTCCTGTATTGTAAACTCCATATCAAGAGATGTTCCTTCATTGACCTTTTTCTTTTGAACTTCTGTATGTGCTGCTAAAATATCATCTTTTCTCTCTCTGTGCATCTCATGTAAATGACTTCCGCTATGAACATTTGCAAACTTCTTCCCCAATAACGCAGCTTTCTCCTCATTTGTAATTGCCCGATAGTCTCCATCTATCAACTGATTTTCTTTTCTGTGTTTTTCCTGTCTGTCTCCAGACACCTCTCATAGCCATACCCTTGATTGGAGCACAGCTGGAGACAATCCAGCTGATCACCTCCTGCAGGCACACCAGACCCGGGCTCCACTAATCACATCTTGGCAGTATATCAACCCTGGTCCTGCAGTCCTGGATTGTCAGTCCGTACCGTCTTCTATTCAGGTATTCCGGTTTCGCTGTCCATAAGTTTCCCTTCTGACGATTCCTGGTTCTGATCTTTCTGCCACTGGTTTTAGTGCCTGCTAGTGTGCCTGCTAGTGTCCCTGCCTTCTGGTGTCGGTCCAGGGGAAGACCACACCGTCGATCCGACTGCCATCCTGTGTTGGACCACGGGTACCACACAGTTGATCCTGCCTGCCTTCCGGTGTTGGTCCACAGGGAAACCACACCGTCAATCCTGCCATCTGTCCGGTGTCAATAAAGTCTGTTCTGTACCGGATTCTGTGTCTTGTGGTTGCTAGGGCTGGGCGGTATGACCAAAAATGCATATCGCGGTATTTTTTAAGATTCTGGCGGTTTCGAGGTATA